>NW_020271713.1:5161783-5236528 GCF_003268045.1 Sipha flava
GTGTAGCGGTATCAAAAAAATGGAACGCATGCTATAGAAATTATAAAAAATTTGAATCTAAAAACTGAATTTGAGATGCCTGCAACAAAAACTTTTAAAGGTGGACGACCTTTGAAAATTTTTTCCGAATGTACGGAAAGAAGTAAAAAGTTTAAAGTTTTATCTCTAACAAAATCACATACCTCACCTGAATTAAGATATGCCCTTTCAACAAAATATCAAAACTCAGGGAAAAGATGTGCTGCTTCTGTTTTAAATCAACTAACTACAATCCCAACAAGAGGTAGAAAAATAAAGAATGTATTAAAAGAAAAAAATTGTGAATGATTACCCGTTGCATATACTCCAGACGAAGCTTTAGTTTTTCTTATTGAAAATAGTTTGACTTGATGCTATACAAAAAAATTGTAAAATTTATCCAAGTTATGAAAATGTTATTGAAGCTAAGAAACGCTGTTACCCGGATAACTTGCATGTTACAGAAACTAGCTGCAAAATTCCAATGCAAGACCTTTTAAACCACACCACAAAACGTATTTGTTCACTTCCTCAAGTAAAGTTAGAAAATGAAATGACAAATTTGGAAATGCTGTATAAGTGGGGATGTGACGGCAGTAGTGGTCAGTTGATGTATAGAATGAAATTCAATGATTTGACAACAGATAATGATAGCACTGTGTTTATATTTTCACTAGTACCACTTCTACTTCGCTGTTCAATTAGTGACGAAAATGTGGTTTTGTGGAAAAATGTACGACCTTCGTCACATTTTTTTCGTCCAATAAAATTTTTGTATGAAAAGGAAACAATAGAAAGTACGAAGAGAGAAGTAAATGCCATCGAATCAGAGTTGAAAAATATATTTCCAACAGATATTTTATTAGAAGACAATAATTTACTCAAAATAAAACATACTTTGATATTTTCGATGGTTGATGGAAAGGTAACAATTTTACATAGATACAAAATTAATTTAGATTTTTAAAGTTTTAAAATTTTTTTTTAGGTATGTAATTCAATGACGAGTACATCTAGCCAATCGTGTTACATATGTGGATGTAAACCTAAAAACTTTAATGACATCGATAGAGTGATAAAGATACCGACAAAGCCAGATAATTTTAAGTTTGGATTGTTCACTCTTCACGCATGGATAAGATTTTTAGAATGTATTTTACACATATCCTACTGGTTATCATTAAAAAAACATGGCAGGTAATTATAAAAAAATATATATTCATAAATGTATAATAGACAATCAAAAATCACATTAAATTATTTAACTCTTGAATAATATGGTCCAACGCGGTTTTTTTTTTTTTTTTTTTGATAAACAACTGTTTTTTAATAAATAAATTGGAATAACTGACGTATGTGCACATAATACATACATAACTATTGGTGGACCTTAAAAATGTTCTACTAATTTGGCGGACCACACTACTAAAAAGGTTGGGAACCGTTGGTATACTACATACAGAAATTATATTATGATAAAACCGAAGATGAAATGACTAGGAATCGATTGTCCTATAATGGGTATAGATTACGATTTGTAGTATTATTACCAGGGTTCGGATTTAATAGTACCGAAAATACCTTAAAACATGCTCTATAAATATGCCCTAAAAATACAAAAAAAAAAAAAATATATATATAATTCAAAATGTTATTTATTTTATTTATTTATTTATTTAATTTTGGTTTCATACAATTAAATACTGGGCCCCACTGAGAAGACTCGTGTGGGGGCCCAGGAGTTCTAATTTTATACATTATATATTTGAACAGTATAATATTACAATTATAAAATATATATTTAAACAGAAAATTTTATACAAATGAATAAGTATTATATACAAACAGACATACCGTATATATAATATAATACATATTAAATGTATTATATTATTTTATGAAGTAATACATTAATAAAAAAAAAAAAAAAACTAAAATGACCATCTTCTTTTAACAATTTCAAAAAAAACTTTTATGTACGTCTTGTTTTATGTATACCTGTTTTACCTTGAATAATGACATCGTTTGTATGTAACTATTTCTCCGTTTTTTAAGTGTTGAGTAACTTTTTGTCACTATTACATTCACACAATAATTTGCAAAATAGAACACTTGCATCAATCGAAAAAATATCATCGCCACCAAACTCAGACACAAAATATCTAAGTCTTGAATAGTTCGATGTTTTAACTTGCAGCGTTTTACGTAAGTATCGAAACAGAAAAACAAATAATACACAATCGAATAATAAACGAATATAAAACGAAATCAAACAATACGAAGAACTGACACTGAAAGCATGAAATACGTATGATAGACGACAATATATTGTAGAACAACAATAAAATAAAAATAAATAAAACAGTTAAGAAGGCATAAATGTATAAATATATTTGATATCGCCAAGCTACTTAAAAATAGATTCTAGTAACATGTTAAATAGTAAACACCATATTATTTATCAATTTACGATATGAAACGAAAATGTGGGAATTTTTGGATTCACATAAATGTATACTGTTTTTCATTCAATATAAACGAGATTTATAAAAAATACAAAATAAAGCGATCGATTATCCCCAACACCAATAAAGAAGACGGAATCATTAAAAATGAAAACTGTGTTTTGAAAATTGGAAATTATTAATAGCAAATGATAAAATGGTGAACACAAGTCAAGCGGTACGAATAAAAATCGTAGTGTGCACCTGCGTTTTATGACGGGTGCCACTAAACTCACGACAACGGCACGACAACCGTCGTTCGTAATGGCGGTGGACGGCAGTGAGACGGTGATCGTGTGGTGCCGTGTGCAAGGTCACATATTTGCACTACAATAAAAAATTTTCGGTGCATACTAGTTGCGGTCACTCAAAATATATATCTAGTATATATGGTATATACCATGCTATTTTATTTACAAAAAAGTTTCAACGTTTTCCTTTCCATTTTATAAACAGACTTAGGGCTGTTTACACTATTTTTATCGTGTAGGTTTGAAATCACAGTAGTAATTGTGAAAAGTCACGCGGCAACTTCGGGTGAACATTCATTATTGCAGTGTGTATATTTTTTCTAATCAATGTAACGCCATTTGACCCCAGTTAGCTGCTCCACTGCTTTACGTTTAACACTGTAACTAACCTTTTGCCGTACCATTGATTGGTGATAATCTAGTTCGTGATTATACTACTATTGCAGAGGCGTATACAAGGGGCAATGTGGGGTCAGATCCCCCCCAAAGGTCTTTTAAAAATTGTTTAAAATAGTATTCTTAATGTAAGGAAATTACAAGGAAACAAAAAAATATTTCAAGGATTTATTGTAAATTATTATTTTGTCACATTCAATATATATATATATATATATATATATATATTTTATAATTTATTATTTTGAACGTGCAAGTCTTTTGGTTTAGAAATTTTTTTTCCATAATAATTTGTTTGCAATTGATCCCCTCCATACAAAAGTTATATGTACGCCACTGCACAATTTTATTTATTTTATTTACTAACTTTACAGATGAGTAATAGATATATGACCGCAACTAGGATATTACCTACAATTCGCGTGACCGCAACTGTTATATGTCCTTATCTCAAAAATCGTCTCTGACCGCAACTCGGATGCAGCCAAAATTTTGATCGTACGATATTTCACCGTACGGTCGAAATCGATGTGCGTGTAAATGGGCTTTGCAGTCGGTTCATTGTTTACATTAACCCTTCAGCGCCATTTCGTCGGCGTTCAATAACACCACCTGCCGTCACAAATCACGACCCTACAACAGGTACCCCAACTGGTATCGTATCGTTTTGCCTCTTGTACGTATCGGACATTCGGACGAATTCCAGTACATTATTATTACAATGATTATTACTTCGTTTATTTCCAAAGAGAACATAAACTATCGAAAATATTTAATACCAACAGTTTTTAATAATATTTGATACTTTCTGAACCCGAAATTTGACCAGCGGAGAATATTATAATCGTAGGTCGCCTTAGAATTGCACGGAATATAGAAATCAAACGAAACAGCTGTTCAATATAATTTTACGATCACAATATGTCTTTGGTACGTATTACGATTTTCGTCAAGAGAAACACTGGTGACCAACCTGTAGCAGACCCGCAATCTGTACATTGTACAGTGTACAATGTTGTCTTTTTCCACCACTATCCCCTATACCGCAACGTACAATACCAGTGTGGACGCCGTCGATTTCACTATTTATCGCGTCCCACGGCCGACGCTACATCGCAAAGGCTACCACCACCCTAACCACCACCCTAACCACCACTGACGCTTCCTCCCTCCAGCGCCTGCGCCAGAATCAAGGACGAACAGACAGCGCCGAACAGACAACGACGACAGACAGACGAACACGCGTTTTCTTCGTACACACCGTCCTGTTTGCAACCGTTTTTTTCGTCCGTCCGTTCGCGTCTTACGTTCTCGTCAACCAGCAATCGTTACGTTCTCTCAAAAGTCATGGAATCGTCGACATCACGAACCTCGACAAAGGAACATTCTCCGCCGATTGAAATCATCGATGTCTCAGGAATCCCCAAACCATCGACGTCACCAGCCTCGACAAAGGAATGTTCTCCGCCGATCGAAATCATCGTTGTTTCAGGAATCCCCAAGCCATCGACGTTACAAGCCTCGACACAGGAACATTCTCCGTCGCTCAAAATCAGCCGTTATGAAAACATCCGTATGGAAAGTCGTACGGATTCGCAACAGAGCGACGATTCTTCTTCGAAACGGTTCTGCGCACCTGCGCACCTGTTGGCCATCATGAGCAAGACCGATAATATCCCAAAACTCTTAGAATCTGGATTGGTAAATTATTGGTTTTTCTTTACATTTTTTTTTCAACGCCCTCTTAAAATGTTTTTGCTCGCCCCCCTCCCTTTCCCTTCATCGTGGGTTTTCGAGTTTTCCATTTGGAGTTTTGTGTCGGTCCGTAAAAACCAAATTGAACCCCCTCTTGAGCGTTCGGAATTAACTAGTTTAAAGACTCACGCACACAGAACGCGGTCTGTCGTGGCGGTCAGCGATCTGATGACAGCACACAGGCAGCGATAATTTGTAAGCGGTCTGCTACAACAGTCATAATCTAGTAATCTAGTACACAGTTGCTAATATCTGTCCACTTGATTTCATTTTTTAATAATCGCCATTTTACAATAATGTCAAGTTCTGACGAGGAACAACTTCTTTTATTACTTGCCCTTAAAAATAAAAGGAAAAACATGATATATAAAGACTATAAATATAGAAGACTATTCTATTAATAAATCTATTATATTTTACTTATGTTACTAATTTTAGTTTCTACTATAAAGTATATACTTACCGGTTATACCCAGTTCTTTAAATATTTTATTCCACGCTTCGGCTTTTTTTACTACATTTTTATATTTCTCGTGAGATGTGTCGAATAAGTACACACAGTGGCGTAATTGTGTGTGTGTGTATGGGGGGGACAAGGGGGGAAACACCCCTTCCGAAATTTTTTTGAGAGATAAAGGTATAATTTTGCCCCCCCTCCCTCCAGATAATCCAACAGTCCAAATAGCACCTTTTATTAATGAACTCTTATGGGTATTATTTAACAATATTGGTACCTAGTACCTGCTACCTACAATTTATGTTTATCTAAACTATAAAATGAGCTAAAAGACATGTAAAATCAAACAATTAGATATAGTGTATAAAATAAATACAATAAAAATATGTTTTAACTGATGAAGGGGAGGGGTGTCAGGGTTTTGGTAATAATAAATATATTATATTGCCCCCCTAGATTTTTCCCCAATCACGCCACTGAGTTCACATACTTTCTTACTTGCTTGATGAGCATTTCAATTTCTTCAGCCATTTTAAAAATATAATATAATTACAGTATAACAGAATATAAAAAAAACCAATAAATAACAATGGATCGACAGCTGCCCGCGTGGAATTTTGTACTTTTGTACAACGGTATCGCCTGTCGTTGCGATCTAAATTGTACCGCCGCGACAAAACGCCCACTGTGTGACAGGGATAATGCGATATTACGTATTACATCTTTACCGCCTTACCACTGCGGGAAAATATCGCTGACCACCGCGACAGTCACCTTTCCATCTTTTAGGTTAACCCATGTGTTACACACATTATCTCGCTGCCACGTGTTGTACCATGTCGACGTCCAGAGGCCAAGCATCGCATTTCGAAAACTCGATAAATTAATTAATTAAATTTTTGTATTTGAGCTTCAGTTTTAGTTCATATGCGAAACGCTTTTTCATTTTAGATATTTAACTCGGTGAATAATATTTATTAAATACATCAAAATAGGAAAATACAAAATTTATAAAATTGTAACCCCCTACCACTTCATCGTGTATAAAATAATTCATTGTATGTGTGTGTGAATATATATGCGTGCGTACATGTGAATTCATATGCGTACATTTTGATGACAATTTTAATGTATTAATTTTAATATGATTTTTTGCAGTCACGACGACGACCACTAATGATAACCGAGTCGATCTATACTGTTGGCGATCTCTTTAATTTTAAATTATTTGAAACCCGCCTGAGAGCGTTCATTGATAGAGGGAATACCAAATTTACACCTTATCAAATGGCTTCAGCTGGATTTGATTACATTAATGATGAAGAAGTACAGTGTGTATTTTGTTTCGTAAAAATTAAGAATTTATCGCAAGTTCATAATATAGAACTTACACATCGTGATTTGTCTCCGACATGTACATTTAATCAGAGACCATTCGGTAGGTATTATTTAATACATTATTAACTTTGACGTTTTGTCTCCTGGTTGAAATTATGTACAAAATGTTTTTTGATGTATAAATTATTATTTTTTGTGTTGTTATTGGCTGTTGGAAAATTGTGATAACTCGTACATAATATAATTAATATAATAAAGTACTATTCACCATTGCATAAATTTATGTTTGAGTAAAAAACTAATACTTTTAGTTGATTTGATTGATCTATATTACTGCGAGTATTTAATGATAAATGTAATTATAAAGTCTAGTCTTAATCAAAGAAAGTGAAAGCATTTTGATTAAGTGTGCCAAAGTAGAGGTGACCGGATCAGGTTTTAACACGGGGTAAATTGTAATATAGACTAGATAAATATTTGTAGATGGCTTCTGTAGAATTCTAATAAATATCGTTGGATTCGTAAATAATGATTATCATATGTTGTTGTTATCAGAATCATTATACAATTCATAAAGCGATAACAATCATAAACTGTTTTTATCACTTAACAGTGAAAACATTTTGTTACTTTTCGGCTTGTTATCACATTTATAAAATTTCAAAAACAGAATTTTAGTTACTAGTTAGTTTTAGTTACTCAAATCCAAATGTTGTAGAGTTTAAATTGCAACAACGCTCATTAATGTTAGTATTATACTACTTTTTTAATTACAATAAATATATAAAAAGTAATAGTGGGGTATAATGTAACAAATTGTTTGGGGCGAATATATTAAATATTAAATTATAATTAACAATCAATATTTACTGTTAAAAAAAAACTATATAAGCTCAAGCATAATTTTTTTTTTGTCTTATATAATTTGATTATTTTGTATATTTTACACTAAAATCTTTTGAATATTTTAAATATTTAATTAAAATTTTATAATTTAGGGCCAAATGTTTTTCGGATTTTGTACACTACAGGTTCATTTTATGAAGCTACTAAAAAGTTTTTGAAACTAGAGTGCGCTAAACCGACTTTTGATATAGTAAATATTAGGTATTCAAATTTTGAAAATCGCCTTAATACTTTGAACGATTGGCAGAAAAATGGTACCACTGATACTCATATGATTAACATTTGTAAAGCCGGATTTTATTATTCTGGTGAGTTTTGTTTCTTATTATATCTATCACAGTTTAAATTTACTAAATATACTTATCAACATTTTCAATATTTTTTTTTTTATTTTTTTTTTTTTTAAGGTAATAAGGATTGGTTTGTGTGCTTTTGCTGTGGTTCTAGTATAAGAGCTGAGAAACTGCGAAACGTGCCATGGAATTTTCATCGCACTATGAAACCATGGTGTCAATTTCTTATTTTAAGCAAAGGTCGACCTTTTTTAAGAAAAATGCATTTTACACATAATCCGATATTAGATGGACCAGTCAATGAAATGGTAAATATTTTAATTTAAATTTTTTTGTTCTTATGATCAAATATTAATTTACACTTTTTTTTTTTTTTTTTACAGAAATTTGAAGCACTAATAAATCATCTGGAACACAAAAATAATTGTTATATATTTGTAAATCATGAAAAAGAATTTAGGTTAGTTAAATTCTATTGTTTTATCTAATTCTTTGCCATTAAATGTCATATATTTTCTGTGTCGACTATTACAATAGACAGTTAGCTTTTTTTAAATCTGACAAATGTTAAATTTTTCGAACCATTGAAAAAGGAGTAAAAAATGATTACCATAGAAATTGTTTAACATTAAAGTTATATTTAACTATAAACTTGGATATTAATTTATAGAGATTCTTATAATCAAATTACTACAGTTCCTTTGTTAACTTAGCCAATAATGATGAATCATAATGTGTATTTTGATTAATTTTTAATCATTATCTTAACAATACATTACCAATATCATTAAATAAAATTATAATTTATATTTTGTGTAACAATTTGATACACTTGCTTTTTTTCTTAAATGTGTAATAACCATTTTTTAGGACTTAATTTACTTAAAATAGTTCAAATATATGCATATATATGTATTACACATTATGTTGACTTAAATAATTGTTTTTACATTTTAACGTTTTTAAAATAAATTTAAAAAAAAATCAATTAAATTAAAAAGTAAATTTTTAAATAAATAATTAATAAAAAGTAATTTTTTTCCATTGAATTAAAATTTAATGAAAAATTAATAGTTATCTATATCAAGAATATTCTTGTCGGTGTACCAATATTTATTTAATGTTTGTTTTTAATATTTTTATTAAAAATATAAATCCTTATTATAGATTCATTCTTGCATAAGAAATATAAATCCACACATAACTCATCTTAAATTTATAAAATATTAATATATTTTTATTAAATATAATTAAAGTTATCATTCTTTCCTATTAGATAATTTATATTAAAAATTCTTAATCTCATATTGTTATTACCGGTTAGCTAAATATAATAATAATATATAATAATAAATGTAATACTATATAAAAACTATACACATCATATTTTGGTTGTGTATCTAAATATTTAATTGTTTTAATAGTATATTTGCTGATTAGTAATAATAACTACTAATTTGGAATCCAATTTGATATTGAACATTATAATATATAATATATAATATATAAAATTATAATATAATAATATTTATATTTCATATTTATTGTAAAATACGTATAAAAAATGTAAGGGAATTTTATTTTATTATTTTAAGCTAATCTTATTTCAGTGGTTATCAAATTTAATATGAATATTATAATAATAATTATAAATAAGTTATTTATAAAATATGTTAAAATTGTTTTTACTTTATATTAGGTTGAACAGTTTATCAAAGCAAATGCGACCAAAGAACCCTATTATACCAAACTTTAAATTAGATGTTTGTACAGTAAATCCTAAACTAATGCAAAAGGAAATGTTATGCAGAATATGCGGCAAAGAAAGAATGGAAGTTGTCTTCTTACCATGTAATCATTTATATTCCTGCATACCTTGCAGTGTGAATAGTAAGGACTGTAAACAGTGTGGAAAAGAGTATTCATATGCTATACGCTTGTTTGTTTACTATGCCTATAATTATCATATTATGGATGGTACAATTACTTTTGTGCCGTATTTAAATCCGTTGCTGTGTAAAATGTGTGAATATTCTGAAATAGAAGTTGCCTTTATACCATGTAAACATCTTTACAGCTGTTTTGCGTGTGCAGCAAAATTGGATAAATGTCTGCTATGCAATATAAAAGTGGCTGCATATATAAACTTGAAACTTACATCTTTGTCGCCAGATTTGTAAAATTAATTTCATCGTAATAGAGTTTAATATTCATGAGTACATATGAATAATAATATTAAAATTCTAGTATCTAATTATGATAATAATAAATTCCAATGTATAATTTTTTTTTTTTTCAAATAAAATGTATAACAACTTCAATAAATATATGTGCATAATTTTTAATATTATTATAATTAAATATTTAATTTTAATTCTAGTCAAAGTTTTTTAATTTTTTCAATAGAAATAGAAATATGTTTGTAATTTAGTAATATTTTTCATTTAATATGTTTGCAAATAAATTATAAAATGATAGTTATTTATGTTAAATTTTTTTCATTATAACTTTGGGTTGCTCCAAAAAAATAATATGCTTGATCGATTCAATTTGATAACAGTCTCTACTTAAAATTAAAATAAAAACAGACTATTTATATTACTTCTCTTGTAGCTCATATAGAAATAGTACAAATCAATCAAAGGAGTTTAAACAAATAAACATTCAAAATACTATACCTACAACAATATTGTATATTAAATATTATTTAATATGAAATTACTAGAAATTGAAAAAAAATATATTAAAATTATTATATAAAAATTAATTAAATATTATATAGTTTATTTATAGTATTTTTTCCCAATTATTTCTGTGTTGTGAAGAACATGATGATATCTGAGTCTGTTTCCATTGGAACTGTCAAAAGTCCACAAGGGAAAAAGTGAAAAAAGTTAGTTATACAAAATTAGGAAGCTTACTGTCAGAATGAAAGATTTAAAGTTATTGAAAATATTTATAATACTTTGAAAAACAATAGAAAATTTTCGATAGAAAATCTTTAAGACTTGCATGTCAAAAACTAAAAGAACTATAAATTCGCTCCAGTATTTGTTTTCGGAGTATAAAAATTAATAAGTGAATAATTCTAAGTAATTTGTAATTAAAAATATTCAAAAAAATTTAATCACACAATTGGATGAGATTTAAAAAATTATTATATTATAAACACAATATGTATTTATAATACAAATATTTGTTTTGTTTTAAATAAGGTGAAATAAAAATAAAAATAATAAATTATGATAATAAATCTGTATTTTTTGGTTTTTAATGAAAAATAAAATATTTTTAAGACCTTATTTTAGAATTTTCGCATATTTTTAGAGCATATATAATCATATTTAAGGGCATAAATATATACATAAGTTTTTTTAGAGCATGAAGTCCCTATCCTACTTATTATTATTTGTTTTGTGGGTCTATCTGCCTATTATTCTTCTCACGTCTAGACATTTACATAAGATAACCGGAGCATCTGAGTTGGGTCCCGAGTAATAGGTGCTAATCGCAGGTAGTATACTAGTTGGGTCCTGGATTTTTATAGGTACTATATTAGTTGGGTCCTGAATTATTTTAGGTATTACACTAGTTCCTGAATATTTTTTGGTAAGTACTTCATTATACCAACATTTTCCTTCTCATTTTAACAGATTTAGACTGTCTATGATCTATTTAGACGACAAGTATGGTTAATAAATGTTTTTTATAGTTTTATTTTTTGTATTTTAGTTTTTTTTTCATTAAAATATAAATTATTATAATTGTGTTGGTAAAAATATTAAAAATGTTAAAAATTAAGTATAAAAATACATATTATATAATATGATTATAGCCATGTTGGTAAATTAAAAACTATTAAACATTTTAAACTCATTATATAATATAAATAAAAATTAATGGAAAAGAAACTAAAAATCAAAAAAAAAAAACTATATAAAATTTTTTTAACCATATCTGTGGTCTAAATAAATCATACAAAGTTCTAAGTCTGTTAAAATGGGAAGGAAAATGTTAGTATAATGTAGTACTTACCAAAAAAATATTCAGGAACTAATGTATACCTAAAATAATTTAGGACCTAACTAGTGTAGTATCTATAAAAATCCGGGACCCAACTAGTGTAGTATCTAAAATAATTCGGAACCCAACTAGTGTAGTAATTTTAAATTCGGGACCTAATTTGAATGCAGCAAAAAAAAAACATATTAAGGTTTTCAAGGGTTACAATTATAACAACTATTAATATTTCATTTAGTTATCTTGATCTATCTTATATTCTTTACATAGATAAATATTTTTGTGTATGTTCCTTTAGTTAAACTTACATCAGTTTGGTTGATTTTAACTCTCCTACGGCGTTGCTTTTTTGATTATCTAACTTAAGTGTTATTCAGGGTAATAAAAATAATATTAAACAGGTAACAAGAGAAATATTTTTATTTCCAGACAAACGTTACAAAGCAAAATTATAGTTATTTGTATTATATATTACATAACATGTGTAACGTCAAATAAAAAAAAAATAAAAATTAAGCTACTATAAAGTAAAAAAAGTTATTCCACTTTCATTCCTTTTCTCGAGAAATAATCGCTTCTAAAGGAATGAGTCATAAATTCTCCTATTAAAGTTCTTATCCACACTGGTGGCAGTCTCAGGAAAAAATGCTAAAATAATAACAACAAACATTAAACACACATTTTTATAATACGTTATAATAATATAATACTAATAATATTAATATATAATAATATATAATATTAATAACATAATAACATTGTATAACACTAAAGGCTATACCTGATCGTGGAGGGTTATTTGTTCGTCAATAATTGTTAATATTAAAAACATGTATTAATAATAAACGGCCTATGGGTTGTACAACTGTTATTGAGTGACGCAATCAATTGTCAGTGACAATTGACATAGACAAACGATTGGCAACATTATTATTAAATCGTTTACATAAAAGTACTACTTTTACTAAATAAGAGGTACATACAATGTTCATTAAATCTTTCGGACTTTTCAATAGGGTAGCACGTGAAACTCTAAATGCAGAAAGGTGACAAGTAAGTTTTTTCTAATTTTTCAAGACAAATAACTAAATGACTAATGAAATATTGAAGTAAAAACTTCGATATTTTTGCACTTTTTACTTCAATAACCTGAAAACGTCATTTAATAGTTTTATAATCAGTGGCGTAGTTACCAGAGTAGCAGGGGAAGCAACTGCCTAATAGCGCAGAATTTGTTTAGTATTTCTGTTGTACATGAATAGGTGAATTAAACTTACCGAGTGATCAAGTGAAATATTTTGATAAATTAATAGTATATACTTATTGATTATAAATTATAGTTTAATCGGTTAAACGATAGAAATTAATAGTATTCAAAAGTTTTATCAAGTGTTGTTTCTTACAGGCACGATGATGGACAGTCTTGGTTATAGATATTTAGATATAGATTGGACTTGTTAACGATTCATATATTTTCAACAAACTGATTTAATGAACAACGTCAGAAAAATGTAATAATACATAACCATAAACCTACTTGTGCAAATTGGCAATATAACAAATTGAACATGTGATCAACATGCACTTTGTTTTAAAATTAGTTCTTTGACCTAAGAATTGGTTTAAATTAATGATTTAGTGAATAAAACCAGTTGAACCAACAATAGATCCTTATTAAAATCTCTTTTAAGTTACTACGTTATTGACGGGGCATAGGGATGGATTTCAAATTGTTCCGTTTCAACGCACTATTCATCTAACCGTTCAGACATAAAATAAAAATATCGTAATTGACTAGTGATTTACTACTATTATGTAAGTGAAAATAATTTAATCGTCTTTTATAGCCTTGATGTAAGGAAGAAACTATTTTACTCTTTTTGTTTTAACAGAATTCGATTAGTACAATGATTTGTATTACTTGTCTTTTTGGAATCTATGTTAATAATTAAAACTCGTATGTCCAGTTGTCGGTTTTAAAAATACGAACATATGGTATTTTTCAATTTTCTTGTCTCATGTCATATGTCTATACATAGACAGTACATAAACAGTAAATAACATTTAATAACAGTTATATTTAAGTTGAAAGTAACTTTTTAATAATTCTTTTGAAGAATTTAAATATTAATTCAATAATATTAATTTATAAACGACTACCCATTATTTTACTTTCTTCTAGCTATACGAGTTTGAAACAAAAAAACCTTTCTACCAACTGCGTTACGAACAATAATAGGTAATACAATTAATTGTAATTAGCCGTATTAGGTACATAAGGAATTATGTTTACGTTTCTTTTTTTTTTTTTTTTTTTTTTGAGATTTTGGTGTTAATTTTTTAAACAGTAGTAGTTTTCAACCATTTTGAATCGTCTTCGAAATTAAAACTACTTTTTCACGTTTCTATTCTTCGACCGATCAAAACAATTTCACGACCCATATACCAGGACGGAGGACTTTCGATTTTAAGAGTGTTTATCTAACAATATTTGTATAACTATATAGTTGGTGACTAAACGATCGCTCACCTGAATACCGTGCGCCCAGTAACCGGTCGAGTGTTTCACCATGCCCAACGTGTTCACGGCGTTCACGGCGTACATCTTGGCGTCAGGCACGAACAGACTGGTCTCTTGCAGCCTATAACTGAAAGCGTTCATTTTCGTGTTGACGAACAACGGGAACAGGTGTTGCACAGTGATGTTGTCTTCCGCGTACTCGATTCGCAGTGCTTCTGTGAAGCTCTTTATGTACGACTGAAACACAAGACGGTGTTACGTCACAGCGGGTCGAAACGATTTCATATAGTCGAAGTTAAACGGCGTTGTTAAGCGCGAGAACGTCACTGCGACGGATTCCGTACGGAAGCCGAAACCAGCGAGCGACGCGTTTCTGGTTCGAACCATTTCGGCCACCGTAGTGTTATAGCACGAACTGTGGAGAAGTCTTGGCATTTTTTAGCATTTTGAAGATATAATATTTGTATTAGTTGTATTTTTATCCAAAAATATCAGTCGCAATAGGGATGCGGACTTTAAATATGAGCTGGATACTTATATTAGCATTAAATATACACTGTACGTACTAGGATAGTAATAATTTTAACTGCTAATATTGAATCATTCCAAAATCAAAGCTCAGAGATTTTTTTTTTTGTAAAAGTTTACTCCACCAGTCAGATTATAGAATTATTAGGTACTTCATACGTAGATTCTGATCAACCCGTTCTCCACTCAGAACCGTGTTTTCCATAACCAGTGATAAATAGATTTTAAATGTTTATATTTACCTATACCTGTACAAGCCATTTCAAAAATAATAAAGAACAACAATTGTGATTGTTTGGACTTGATAAAGTAAAAATTGTATTTTACTAACAAAGAATAGCACGAGAAACTCAACAATCGATCGTATGATTTGTAACAATTAAATTTAAAATTACGTTTTTCGTTTTAATTTTGATATTTAAATTGCCTATATAAAACCCCTTAAATATCGAGTATAACTATAATATGTGTATACTTTTTATTTCAAAATATTTATGGAATATAAAATATAGTCCTTTTTTAGTGTTCAATAATGTACTTAGAATATGTTATCTATGGAAAACGGTAGATTTGTCAATAAAATGTTTAAAAAAATTTTATACAACTTCAGTTGCACAGTTCTTAACCCGTTTTGATAAACTGTTTTTACAGTTCGTTATCGGCAACCGGCACGGCAGGTTCGATAAAGTTTCCATTCCGTAAATAACGTTTAGCGAAATTGCATCTGCATAAAGTGTTTAAAAATGCTTCTCGGACAAAGAGGGGCCGGTAAAACAGAGGTAAACTCCTCGCTCAAGAGAAAAAGAAAAGATAATCTCTTCCCAACGTCACCAACAAGTCTTCAATTAAGAAATAAAAACCGATATCCAACTTAGTGGACAACGAAGAAGTAAATGACATCACACTGGTCGATATTAACAACACACATTCCGAGGTAAGGAAAATACGACCTATATTAAAAATTACGAGCATTTTCACTTATCACTAGTAACTGTAGCCCTAGATGATTTTACAATAGACCAAAAAAAGAAATTCACTGAAACTGAAATTAACAACTGTAGACGACTACAGAGCTGTTACAAAAGAGTTCGAAATAATGCAAATCCAATACCACACTTATCAATTTATCAATTCATAATCTACCAGTTTCAATATCAGAAGAAACTATTTTCTTTATTTTGCGGGAGTTACATTATGAAGTGATTTCGGTCACGCCTATAAAACTATCTTAAAGTCCCTATATCAATAGTGGCTGTCCTTATCCCTCAGTCATCAAAACATATATACTCCTTAGATAGATTGCTGCACTGTCTTAGTTAAGCCACGTAAAGCTTTTTCAGATATCCCTCAATGTATAAATTGCCAACGTTATTCACACACAAAAAATGTTTGTCATTTACAACCGAGATGTATTAAATGTGCAGAAATTCATCATTATAGTACATGTACGAAAACAAAGGAAACTGCAGTTAAATGCGTAAACTACGAGGATAACCACCCATCTAGTTATAAAAGGTGCAGTTACAATAAAGACCTTAGGAAAAATATATCAAAAAAATAAAAAAAAAACCTATTCAAAAATAAATTACACAAAACACGTAAATAATAATATTAATCATAACAATCACATCACAACTGAGGTAAACATTAATAATAAATAATACAATAAGTAATGCTACCATAAATAAATCGTACACCTCAGTAACAAATTCGAAATTGAAATCAAATGAAACAAGTACCCAAAACATAGATAATAACTTTCTTAAATCACTAATGCCGTTAATTAACTCCTTTATAACATAGTTAATGAAGCAAATCATCGATAACTTTCCATCAATACTAAATAATCTAAGTATAAATTGCAATGAACTCCCATAATCTGATCATTATAAATTGGAACGCGAACGGTTTTAAAAAACAAAGAATCACATGCTACTTTTCTTAGCCATCATAGTGTAGATATCGTATGTGTTACAGAAACGCACTTGATTAACTCAGATACAATCAAATTCTCTGGTAACAAAATCTACTGTTATGACCACCCGCTTATTCGCAGACCAGCTGATGGAGTAGCAATCACCATACGTAATAACATTAAACATAATCAAATGCCAATTATTTTTGACCTTCATTCACTAGAAGTAATATCAATATCATTAACAATAAATAATAAATCAGTCACGCTCATAAGTGCATACCAATCGCCCAGCAAAATTATGTACACAAATAACTACGAAACTTTATTTTCCAAAAGCAATAATTTAATATTGCTAGATGATCTTAACTATAACCATACCAAATGGGGTTATATATCGATAAACTCAAGAGGACGCAAACTGCAGGAATTTATAAATTCAAACTTGGCAGTTATTTCAGCCCCTTCTACACCAACATATTTCCCAAACGACATAAACAGACACCCAGATATTCTGGATATCGTATTAATAAAAGGCATATCTGTAAACATTACACAAGTAGTGCTCCCTGAACTAGATTCCGACCACAATCCAGTTAAAATTATTTTATCCATAGCTACCAATGCGTACGTATCACCACGTAAAAAATTAATTAACGGAAAACCAAATTGGTGTACATTTTCCCAACTTATAACTGATAATTTACAAATTCCAAACAAAATTAATTCAATGACTACTGTCGATTATGTAATTAGTCATCTTATTGATATAATCACTATGGCCACCCTAAACTGCGTTGAAAGCTCACAAAATCGTCCTACATACAGTTCGATCCCTAAATGATACTAATTCTTATTCAACAAAAGCACACAGTTAGGCGTTTGTGGTAACAATACAGACGTTCGGAGGATTGTCGATTACTTAACGCCTTAACACAACAAGTACGCGATTCAATAGATAACTATAGAATTAATTCTTATAAAAAATATTTATCAGAAATCCACCCAAATGATCCTAATCTTTGGAGATGTACGAAAAGACTGATAAAAAAAGGACTAGAATAATATTCCTCCCCTTCATACTTCAACACAATCCGCATCTATAACTGATGAGGAAAAATGTGAGCATTTTGCGGATACTTTAGAAAGCATATTTATACCTAACGACGTAAAACATCAGCCAACCTATAATTTAGTAAAAAACAGCGAACTATGGAAGATTTCTAGATCAAAATATGTTTCCATATATTAACCCCATGGAAATTAAAAACAACATTAAATCATTGCCGTATAGAAAGTCACCTGGTGTGGACTTGGCCAAACGCCGTGTTTTTATGACATTTAATTGTATTGAAATATAATAGCAGCATTGATTAAATATTATTAAATATATTTAATCGATGATAGCAGTAAATAATACACAACGTTTCATCTTAGAAACCTCTGGTTTATTTACAATAATTGAAATACGAATTGAAATAAACGTAAAAATATCCTAGACAGTTTCGCGAACCGATGTTGCTGTTGATTCATCATCAACAACTAAAATCGAAGGTATCTATTAAAACTATTAATTTTTTTTACCAGAAATAATTTTTCCGGCTATCGATTGTAATCATAAATCGCAGTTCGATGCGTCGTAATTATATGACTAGAAGTATACGGAGAAAAACAGTTTGTGATCTCTGATATGTACCGTTTTTTTATTAATTCGTAAAAAATATCTACTTTTTCATATTATGTTGAATTACAAGGTTTAGACTTTCAAGTCTTCGATTTATTTTTATAGATGTACGATTAATTAACTATTTAGCAGATTCAGAGGCAGACATTGTGAAGATAAAAGAGATGTATAATAAGTGCTGATAAAAAATATCTACTTTTTCATATTATGTTGACTTACAAGGTTTAGACTTTCAAGTCTTCGATTTATTTTTACAGATGACAGTTAATTAACTATTCAGCATATTGGGAGGCAGACATTGCGAAGATAAAGGAGATGTATAATAAGTGCTGATATTGTTTTTTGATGTTATTAAAACATGTGCTATTATATCAAATATCAGATAATATTAATAATTAAGGACACTGAATTTTCGATTTGCCGTTTCCCGGTAGCAATTTACGTTCACGCAGCTGAGTATAAGAATAAGTATTAGTGTAAGACGCTTGTAAGACATAAAAAATGAAACAGATACAATTTAGTATGTAATTTATTCAGTTAATCGAATAAATATGAACGATATAATCAGAAGTGTCAAATAGTATAATATACGTCCCGCCGAGGAAAACTTTAAATTAAAGTATTGACTAGTATAAATTCAAATTTAAGAACATTCCACGAATTTAATTTTTCGACACGAAATCCATTTTTTTTGCCATTTATTTTACCTATACTATCATTATCTAGCAGCTCGCAAGTTTACCATTTAAACACTGTTAAGCAACCTACTTTTGGGTCTGGTGGTTATAAAAATAAAAACAATTTCTCGGTCAAACTGTACGTGAATTGAGTACCGGTGTATAATACATTTTTCGATTTATATTTTCTAAAAATAAATTTTTGTAAGTTTATTTATTTATTTTTGTAAGTTTCATGTAGTATGTTATGTTAGTGGACGGGTTGGCGTAACCTTTAACATTCCTCCCTTATTCCTAAAATATCGAACGTTACGCTTACAGCCGGGAGTGCGTATTCTAGCCGAAAAATATTTCAGCCGAAAATTAAATGATCTGACTCGTAATTTCTCTGAACCGTATTTTAGCCAAATCGTATTTGAGCCGACAGTATTTAGGCCGACACTCCTAAAATATGTTATCTCCTACTATCTTATACCGTATTACTGATTAGGTTAGGATAGCTATATTATTTAAAGATACAACATGATCTAAGATATTTTGGCGCCCTTAATCCCCTCCTTATCTAGTTTGAGTAGTAGTAAAATTAAGTTTTTTAGTAATTTTAAATAAAATTTAAGAAGATATTTTGTATTATAACTTTAAACTTTATTGCCTGATTATATAATATTGTAATAAAGTTATTAACTTATATAACTGTAGATTGTTAATGCATATTAAAAGATAAATTAAATAAAAATAATTTTCAGTTTGGCGGTTGCCGAACTAACCCCGGTCGCCCATAGCTTTAGCCGGTTCTGACTAGTACCTATCTGACTATCATAACATAGTATCTATAACCGTGGTATAAACTATTACCACAGTATGATATTACCATGCTCAAATGACAAATACTGTCGGTTAAAATACGGTTCATACGAAATATGTGTCGGTTGAAATACGGGTCGGACGAAATATGTGTCGGTTAAAATACGATTAGGACGAAATATGTGTCGGCTAAAATGTTTTCGGTTGAAATAATGTCGGTTACAATATTTTCGGCTATTTTAAAGCTCCTCTTACAGCCCCGGTAGTTTAGCCTCAGGACGGCGGACTTATGTTTCCGGTTAAGATTTTGTATTTTACAATCGTCATCACGAATAGATACGCGTGACACGTGTGTAACATGACGCGAAAACGTACTTCTCAGTATTCGCACGCAATGTAAATGACTGTTGAACATATATTTTGAAAAAAAATAAACTCGTTCGGTGGCATTACGATTTGAAACGGAATAAAAACCGTCTCGCGCGTTCGCTTTCGTACCCGTCCTTAGGCGCAACTATGGGGGGGGGGGGGAGCGCAATAAGGGTTTTAGCATCCCTGAGTTCAAACGTAGCTTTACTTGCTTTTTTCAGATCTATATAATATGTAATAGTTACACAGTTATATACCATTTAATTTTATTTTCAGCAATTTCAGCACCCCCGATATTTGAGCTCTAGTTGCGCCCATGTGCCCGTCAACCATTCGGTTAGTGCGAAACGCTTGTTCACGTTACCTTCGTCGCCGCGTAGACGGCCATCAGCGGCATGGGCTGCAACTCGGCGCTGGACGACACGTTGACGATGGCACCACGCTTCCGACCCTGCATGGCGGGCAACACGAGTTTCGTCATGTGCGTGACTGCGCCCACGTTCACGTTGACCAAGTCCCACAAAGTGGAGTCCGGCACCTCGGAAACGTACATAGGGTACGGGTAGTTCATGCCGACGTTGTTGACTGCAGAACACGGCCGGGATCGGAAACGGTCGACGGGTAGGGGGGTAAAAAAAAATGGAAAAAATAAATATACAAATAAACACACACACACACACACACACACACACACACACAGGGTACGCGCGTGTGCAGGGAAAACGATTTCAAAACGCTAAAACGTGCGCTGATTTTGCTTTACTAAACCGTATTTTATATCTTATCACAAACGTCACTGACTCAGTATTCCAATTTCGACGCCCTCCAGCTCCTTGGCGATGTGATCGAACACCATCTGGCCTTTGCTGAAATCCGCTTGGATCGACTTGACGTCGACTCCGCAGTCTTGTTCTGGAAAAAAAAACATAATATTATCGCTGTCGCTATAACGTGAAAAGACAAGCGAGACACCGTACGTAAGTATCCTGTGTTGTTAAATATGATTTCCGACGACGTTTTGTTTTGATTTCTCATGGTAATTCTCAAAACACATTTGGATGATTTTTTTTTTCAACCGCTTTACGTCGATCGGAAAAAATATTTTAAACGTTTTCGCAAGAAGTAAAACAACAGTTTAATTTTAGTTTCAATGAAATTAATCGGGATACAATAATTAATTTCAATTTGAAACTTCGCCGGTTAAACAAATTTTGATAGATTATTTTTTGAAAATATTTACGATTTTTTGTGCGATTTATTTTATTCATAGTTTCTCATAATACTTCATATTTTATAATTTGATTTCTATTTATGATGATAGTTTGATTATGGTTATAGGAATATCCAAAGCGCAAAAAAGGTATTTTTGATTTTATTTAAAATATGTTTATACAATGTGTAGTATACATGATTATGTTTTTATTTTCAAATGCCTTCACATAGAACAGAATAAAAAATTACATATAGTATATCTTATGGATAAAAAAAAAATAAAGGAAAGTTATTGGGTGTTGAAGTTTTAGCTTGCAAGATGTTTGACAACCATATTATCGACATTTCTTTGAAATAGTGTAAAAATAATGTTATGTCATGTTTTCACTGTTGACTTACCTATTTCTGAAGCAATCTTATGCAATTTATCAATATTCCTGCTTATCAATACAATGTTAAGACCTCGCTTGGCTAATTCCTTGGCATATTCTTTCCCAATTCCATCTGTAGATCCAGTGATCACTACAGAAAAAAAAAACGTATATGATGTTATAATTTTACATATAATACAGAAAACTAAAGCGTTTTGTGTCTTATAAATAATGTTTATTATTGGATTGTGAACACTCAAGTTTTTACTGATTTAATACTCATTATTATATTTTATATCCTACTCAGAAATCATTGTATAAAATAATAAAAACAAAAACATTGAAAAATATAATGACAGAGAAATATTATAATATTATTTACTTAATAATAATTAATCGAAAGAGACTGCATGTTTTAGTTTTCTTGAAGTGGTGAATTTACTTTGTGATGAGGGACCGGTTGTTATAATACCTGAAGGTGACCGACTAAGTTGAAAATTTTTGTTGTAGCACGCAACAATAATTCTTGTTTTTTTCTCACAATTTCCGTCTGTTTAAAGTATGTAATTTTACCGATTAATTACTACGTCATAATATACTTTATATACTACATTTCAGTTCATCTTACGTCGTTTGACATGACTTGTTTTCAACTTGCCTCCGTTATGGACATACAAGTATAAGAAGTTGTTATAAAACTAATTAAATCTCTTTATCTAAGCGCGTAATATAATTTTTTTTTCTCAACAATAAGTTTATGTGAGTTACAACGAGTTTTTAAGTGCGGTCTACCTACGGTCTTATATGGCTTATTACAATGCGTCCGGCTTTACATATTTTTTTTTTCTTTTGTTTTTACTATAATTTTTTCTATTTTATTGATTATTAAACATTTTACTGTATTTTATATAACCGAAAGCAAAATAATTATGTCTTAATGGCAGTGTAAAGTATTTGAGTAGTACTGGTTTTTTAAATAGTTTCAAATACTATATTTTAAATACTAATTCTTTGATTTTACATTTACGTTTGTTCACTTAAAGAATTCGTTTGTTGTCACTGCTGTAAAAAAAAAAAGCCAAATAAATGTATGTAATTGTAAAATAAAAAAAATACCCTATTATTCTGAATATCACATATACATAAAATCAATAAAAATCAATACATCTACATGTATGAGTTGCGCCTACCGTTTTTTAGCCTGTTTGCTATCCAAGGAAAGTCGACTTTCCTTCGATATCGTACACTGATAAATTTTATACATTCATCAGTTTTTTTAATTTAATACTATTCGTGTGTTAACGTTATTTTTCATATTTAAAATGTGTTGTACAGTTCTTAGAATTACACTGAATAGCTGTTGATTGTTTAAAATCGAAGAACTGTCTGTTTAAAAAAGACGAATTGCAGTTAAACCTTCCACGTGTAATAATTGTAATATAAGAGCTTAAATATTATGATAACTGTTCAAGGATACGCTGTCTATCTATGATATAATTCTATACAAGAAAGATTGTGTACAATGCAATTAATAATGCGGTCATCAGAAAGTGAGTTACGGTGTCACTTTCCGTTTTTGTCTGAAGATAGTTTCAGTGTAAATGTGCAATTTAATTGTAAACTGAACCCGTACCCGTAAAATTATTTTATCCCATTTTTATTGTGACGAAATACTGTAGATGGTTAATGGTTAATGGTACGTTAATTTATTTTCATCAGAAAAATAATTAGTACACTATTATTAGTTAATACAATATTTATATGTTTTAAAGTGATTTTAACATAAAAAATCACTATTATTTTTATGATAAAACAATTTAGAACATAGATTTCAATTTTTTTTTTTACATGTTTTGATGCCCGTTAAATCTGCATCTTGCAAAATCTCCGAAACATGTGCACATATACACATATATAGCTGTTAAAATGTTGAAAACAATTCTGTTTGCGAAGACGTTTTGTCGGATGATTCCTTTACAATTCCAATATTGCACTACTTCCTGGTAAAAATACCCAAAACAACTTTTTTTTTAAACGTATATGACCTTAAAAAAACAATAATAATAATAATAATAATAATGAAATACCAATATTACTATAAATAACTTTGAAATATATATATATGTGTTTGATTTATATCGTCTCGTTATGTGTTACATTGATATAATAGTTCATTTTAATGAAGATTTATTTGTAATGGATATTGAAATAAATGAGCACGTTAAGATTGCATTTGCGTTAAACGAAATGTTACTTTCACTCGACGTAAAACCAATTGATACATATATGTGTGTAGTCACGTGGACAAAAAAAAAAAAAAAACAATAAAAAATATGACACGGAATCGCTATTATTGTTTTCATAATTAGCACACAACAGCGCCTCCGGTTCTGAAAAAATTTGTGAACAGTAAAGACAAAATTCACGTTCAAATACCGTTAACTATTGTAGTGAAATCGTGTTATAATTATTTATATCAGCCCTCAAGCATGATGACACATACAAATCGCGTAACATGTTTATTAGTGAGTTTTTACGAACGTGATTTGTTGAAATGTCCGTATAATAGATTTCGTATATCTTTATGGATATACTTATGACGAATGCTGAATAGAATACATATAATGGATGACGGGTATCATAATTAGGCGTAACCTTTTATGATCTCAGACACGAGCCGGTGTGTCATAATCAATTTGCAGCACTCTTGAATAAATGTGTTCAAAAACAGTATTTTGATAGATGATCGGCTTATTGTAATATGTTTTTTTATTTGTTATTTAAAGAACTTTGTTCAATTATTTAAGTTCGTATATTTTTTTGGATGAAATAATATTTTTTTAAATGTATTACGTAAAAATAGAAATAAGTGATTAGCATTAAATTGTGAACGTTGAGGTCTCTATGGTTGAAATCTTATATTTTATAAAATTTAACTAAATTTCACCTTTTCGAAACTTTACAAAAGATCTAAAGTAGTACATAACTATTTATATTATTCGTTCAATGTATTCTAAGACATTAATGGATCAATTAATAATTTTTTTAATTTTTCCCTAGATTGAAATTTTCTATAGTCTTATGGAAAAATTCGTAAATATTATTTGGCCAATTTTAAGTAAAATTATAATTTTTTTTTACGAAAATAATAATAGAAAACTATTATTGGAAAGATATAAACATGATTTTTCCCAAGTATTACGATAAAAAAATATATAATTATAGAACTAAATATAATATTATTATAAAATTAGCCTAGGGTTATGCAATTTAATTTAAAAAAATTAACAATTACGAATTAATAAGAATTTTGTATATTAACATATGAATCGGTTTAAGCAGATTAAGCTAAGACGACAAGAGATTACAAGGTAATCATAAAAAATGCATAACAAATTATACACGCCACTTTCTACATGACATTTATCAGATAACGTTTTGATTAATTACAATAGCTATATTTTTTTTTCAGACGACTCACGATCAGATAGGTAGTGTTTTTTGTTTAACCGATTATCGTGATTAAGACTTTTTATAATCATCGTATACAAGTACTCTTACAGTGATTATTTTATATTTATCTATATTCCGTAAAAAGCGAATTTCCATAGTGCTCTCTGTTAAAATGTAGAATTTTTCTATTGCCGTTAGATTCACGGGACGTGGGTATATTTGTGTACTGCTATGTACGTCACCCGTAGTCGTGTTGAAATCATTCACATAACGAACGTATTGATTACATAGGGTTCTTTATTTATAATTGTAAGAGTAAACATGTTTGCACAGATCCCATAGGGAAGTTGGGTAATCCCACTTGATTAGGATTTCGCTATCTTTCTCTCTACCTCTGAATCAGTTTGTCTCACGGACTATGTGCCTATCAACCATATACACGTACGCATTATATAACTCGAACACCTACGTGTAAAATATTTTATACACGTTACGTTTATGAATGCATGAATAAATAGTTCATACGTAGAAATACATAAATAAATAAACGTATGCGCAGCCTGGTCTTTGACTTTGTATGTAGTTGATTATGCGTTTTTAATTCGAAACTGGTCGTACATTACACGCATAATAATACTCCAGCCCACGCATTAATTCATTTATATATTATTTTAGGAGTATTAACCATTTATTAATTTTTATTGCATTTCATAATTTTATTCGTTCAATAAATATGATTTGTCATGCCGATTAAAGATATTCCATTAAAGTCTTATCTTATTATAGTATAAAAAAGTGCCAACAACGACTTTTAGATTTGGTACATAAGATCTAAGCATACCGGTATCGGGTTCAATTCACTGAATAAAACGATGAAGTAAGTAGTTTGTATTAAACTGGGTTCTCGCGACTAGCGTAGACGACGAATAAATACAAATCGAACGAATTGGTCCAACGAATATAAATTTTGATAATAAAATCACTTTTGACTAGTGTCACATTTACCGACAATTCGCGGGAAGGTGGCGAATGACGAATAGCAAATATCGAATACCGAATATTCATACAGTTACTCCGTTCCCACGACGTGGCGAGTATTCATGGAATGAAATTCGTAATACGCTGAAAAGCACGTCGAATCCCTGCGGACGTATACAAACGTAAAACAACGAACAATCAAAAGCCGAGTGATCACTAAAAATCTTGAATGTAAAGTTATGCATTTATCATACTTTACATAAAACACAAAACCGTACGGATGTCGGAGAACGTGGAGCTCAAATTGTATTTACACGTATAACGTTATCGAATAACTTAAATATGCGCTAGTTTATGACGAGAAAAACCACAGTGTTTTAACAGCTATGAGTTCTATACAACTTATTTTGCATGTTTAATGCATATTTGTAATATATTAGCTCGTATTTTTATTTATAGTGCATACTTTTACATAATAAAAATCCAATACTGTTAAAAATAAAATGTAATTACTAAAATGTAATTAGAACTTAGTAGTTGTTTTTAACCGATTCGCTTTTCTTATGTTTTAATGATTAATAGTGATAAAAACTGAATGATTTTTTAGAAATAAAAATAAAAAATTTCATACTGATTTAGTGAAAGTACCAACGAGTAAAAATAATTTTCAAGTATTTATTGATTATGAAATCAAAATTTGAAAATGGAATATGAAATACTAAATAAAATAAACTATAAATGATTAAATTTCAATTAATAATTTATTTATGTACTTAATAATGATAATATTATTGACTCGTCGAAAAAAAATAATACAATTTCTTTACATCGATGAAATCTCAGTCAAGTTAAAATCTTAACATTTAATGGCTATGCCTTTCGAACGATAATCTTATATAATGTGTGACTTTTGACCTGATCATCGTGATTATGAAAGAACTGTATAATTGTACACTAATTAAAGAGTTAAGTATTGTAATGCAGTTTGTGTGTTAAAAAAACTTATGCAAAAGCGTTGTTATACTTATATTTAGTATACAGTTTATCGAAAAGCAGATAATTATACAAATTAATCAAATACTGGTGAACGATTCGTTAGTAAACTATTGAACATTAAATATTTTATGTGAAATTAAGTATCACGACGTATTTAAAAAGTTTTGTAAATATTTACTTTAAACGTTGCTATGAACTCAGTATAGCGCCTATTGGAATAATAATGATTAATTTTTATTATGTTACTTTGTTTATTTATTTAAATTATATTTTCCAATCATTATACAGTGTTGAAAATTATGCATTGGCTAATATAATATATCTAATAGATACTCTTATGCAAATTTGCATAACTCAATATTGATAGATCAGAAAAAAAGATGAGTTTCTTCAAAACGTTAACTAGGTACTTTATCCACAATATAGTTAGTTTGATGGATATTTTACTTTGCGTTTTATGAAATTTGTAGTATTTTAGTATTTTTTTTTTTTTTTTTAACGACTTAAAATAATATTGGTAATATTTTATGTTGCCATCGAAAACTCTATTTAACTAGCACAACACCGTATGATAAGCAAAATGAATTAACCGTAATAATAACGAAAAATGAAATTTTGTAAAACTGTTATGAAAGGGTTAAAAAACTATTTTGTTCAATTACATAGAGATTGGGCGAGTAAACGAGTGTTCAACGTTATAAACAGGTCATCGCGTACAAAATCGTATTTCATGCATAATAGATGCTTGAGCATGTAAAATCCTTGCATACATAAAAATCTCTCACCTGTCTAGCGTGCAATTTTTCACAACGAGTCGAGAGATATTTTCTATACACATAGCGAAATTATTTTCTGAACATTTGTTATTCGTCACGTGCTACACAACGATTTATCATGAACGATTATTTTTATCTAACCTGTTTGCTGCTTGCTTCATTTCAATAAGAAAATTGCACAATGTATTCATGCAAATGTTGCAGATATTTTCAAAACTAAAATCTTTTACGCGAAAGATCTAAAAAATAATATTATTTGTCCGTAAATACTTTGTTTGTTATTATTTAAAACGGGCAATTTAACTTTGAGATTCTCGAGCATGGGATCAAGCGATTATACGTATTTTATTTTGATAATTAATTCTAAGTACGTTTTAAATAATAATACAATCGATCACATACTTATTAGTAAACCTTGTTTTTTAATCAGACATGAATTTTTTATACTTTACTATTAATGCATAAACCATTAACCATGATATATTAGAATATTATCTTGATTATAATACGCGTTTGGTAATTATACTCCATGTAAGTAATAACTATCTAATATTCTAACATTCTAGTAGAAAGTCGATCGATCCAATTGATCTTTTTTTTGTTTTCTTTTTCAACATGTACTCTTAACAAAATATTTGAATACATTTTACTAATACTAAAAATAATTCATGTTTTAATATTCAAATCGTTGTTGGTGTGTTACTTATAATATTTAATTTTTTTTTTTGTCATTTATTATTCAAGTATTATTTTTGAAAATGGTCATTAAGTCTGTCATTTATGTACATCAAGTGTTAAGTAAAATATTTGTTTCCATATATTTTAATAAACTATTAAGTAACATAATAATATAAACCAATTGCTATACCATTTGAGAACATGTTTCAACCTTTTTTTAAGCAGTTTATTTATATTTAAATGTATAATATTTTCTGTACATACATTTATTTATAACAAGAACTAGAATAATTTTGAAATAAGTCGTAAGAATAAGTATTATCTTTAAAAAATCATACATGTCGACGTGTTGTCGAGTATTTATGTTACACCCGGATACATTGGCATATGTTGTTACAATACAAACAAGCAAAATTCAATGTTTCTCTAACAGCGATTTAGCTATCATAGAAAAATTAATAAAATTTAGTCAAAATCATATCAACACTGATTCTGATTTTATTAAAATATTTACACAACATTTACTAAGATTGTTACCATGATTTTTTCTATGAATTTATTAGGACAGTCAAATTATTGTTATGGAAATGGTGCATTTTACTCTTTTGTACCTTTCATCATGACAAGTGTGATATGCGAACAAAAGTTTAGTATATGTTTAGGTTAGGTTAGGTTAAGTTTTATAACTATTATACAAATTTATAATTAATGGTATTTATTTATACGAAATAATATCGTATTTATATAACAAATATAACCATATATACTTTTCTTACTTATTATATACATACATGTGGTTATTTTAAAATAATGTGATAAGTATCTTAATATTATATTTACTCATATTTATAGTACCTAAATTAAAATTATAAACTAATTAGCGTTCATATACATTTTTTTTTCATGGATACTTTATACACACATAATACATATTGTATTAATAACTTGGTATAATACCTGATTGACGACTTGTATAAATGTTGGAAGTAAATATAGAAGTATAAAACTACATGCATTTTAATATAAAATAAGTAACCTTGAGAATCGATTGAAAAAATATTGTTTAATTATGCATCACATATCCATCCATTTAAAGTTCAATTTTTTTATTTTATGCATGTGTATAAAATAATATAAATTATTTTAAAAACACATTTTATAAGGAAGCAGTTCTTAATTTGTTAAAGTATAATTTATTTCTAAACTAGATATGTATTATGAATAATTATATATTAAATATATATTACATACTATAACGTTATGAATATTGAATAGTAATTGATCAAAAATAATTTTTTTTTATGCCCATAAAACTTCATACCTACAAAACTAAATGTAATAAAAGATTGTTACCTATAACTAGTAATAATCGTTATGTATTCTATTAATTTAGTATGTTTTATTCGAACTAAAAAAAAAAAAAAAACTGGTTTATTTCCAGACTATTTCCTTTATTAAAAGATTCAACGCATTTAAAGCACGTTTGTTGAGAAGAATCGAGTATAAATTACAGTTGTTAAATTATAAATCTTTTATTATTGTAATATACTCAGCAATAAGTCAAAATGTTTTCTCTGTAGAGTGTAAAATATCATTTTAGAATTACTGGTTTCGACCATGTTACGTAAAAACAGATTTAAAAATTACTCGTAGTTATTATGTTCATTTCTAATGAACAATAGCGAAGATATGTATAGCAAATTCGTGAATTTAACATTTAAAACATTTAAAATTACGACATTAATACCATGTTATATCTCGCAACCAAATAATCACAGTTATTTTTGAAACCCACAATGTCTACGAAATTGTTCGGGTACACAAAGACCTTTAAAGTAGTGCTTAAAAAATAATAGTTTATTTATTATTGACGATGATCTGAAAAGTGTAAAGACGTCATTGAAAATGAGTATAAACGAAAAAAAATCCGTGTGAACATTAAAAACAAAAACTGGAAAAACTATTAGACGTACTAAAATAATATTATAAAAATAATTAATGTTGTATCAGACAGTTATATTTTTTTTTTTTATAAAGGACAGACGTGAAAAAAAGGTGTACTTTTTCCTGTTACCCACAGGAGTTCCTTCACCCATGTTTTCGGTACCATCGCGAACGGTTCCTACCGAACGAATGCAACAAACGTAAGACAATAATACTTGTACGCGGACGAACTAAAAATAATGATAAACATTTAGGGTGTAGAAAACGGATAGGCTACTCAAAGTAATAAGCCGACCAATTTATAGAACTTTAAGAATTGTCGGGCTTTCGGAGTAAAGAAACAAAGGAAGAAGAAAAAAAGGTGATTAAAATGTACGATGAAATTTTTTTTTTTTTTGTACGATTTAATTGTACCACCGAACCAACACAGTAAAATAAGTGACGAACTCAGCGAAATAAAACTGACAACAGAACGTTGGAAAAATATATCAATTCTAAATAGAAAATAATACGGGACAACGGACGGCAAACCGAGTGCGGAACGCGTGGAGTTTATCTGGCGCGCAGAGAAACAGAAGGTGCCGGGTCAAACACGACCGGAGTTCCTCTGTCAGGCCCTGGGATCAAACTATTCGGTCACTAAACCGCCTCGAAACGTCATTATATAAATCGATAGTTTATCGTAAACAAATAATGTACCGATTGGAAAACGATTGTGTACCTACATCGAACGGAAATGAAATTTCGTTTGGCGAAAAAACACGTGGAATATCGATCGCGTGGCGAAAGCTTGTTTGTAACGGAAAAATAAAACAACCGTCTAACAATGCGTGGACGGTACATCGTTTTCGGGCGCGCAACGGTTTAGAGAATATAACACGGGGTGGTACACGACGAAAACGTAACGAAACGATAACGGTGGTCGGTTGACCCGCGCGCCGCGCGATAACATATTACGAGACGTTGTTACCGACCTGCCCATTTGCCGTACTTGACGTTCAGCGGCGTGCGGTCGGGCCACAGCAGCGGCAACAGGTGCGCGACGACGCCGAACAGTATCTCCTGGACGGCGTCGCAGACCAGCGCCAGCACGGCGGCGAAACCGACGATGGCGAACCCGAGCACCAGGGGTCCGGTCATCGAGCCGTCCGCGGCCAGCATCTCCGGGAACGTGGTGTACGCCATCGCGGGCGCGCGTGTGTCGGCCGGCTGGACGTCGGCGGGTGGGCGCGTGTGTTCGCGGAGCGTTGTAGCGCGCGGCCGGCCGATAATCCGCTGGCACCGGGTCGGGGCGACTGAGACAACGACGGTTGGGCGGTAACGATCGGTCGGACGTACGCGGACGTTTTGAACGGTCGCGGCGACGAACGATTTACGGGCCCGGTCGGTTCGCGCACGTTCCCGCGGCCCGGTAACGGAACGGTGCGCCGGGCGGGTGAAAGCGAGTCGACGCCGCTGCCGCGGTGGCGCGCTGCCGGTTCTAGGAAACGCGTTGCGCTGCGAACGAAAAACGTAACGGCGGACGGGAGTGACGACGCGACGACGAACGCGCGCGCGTTCCGTTCTTCCTCTTTCACTTTTCGACACGACATACCTGCGCGCGCGCTCGGTCCCGTCGAAAAACCGATTGTTTCTCACCCGGCTTGCGTACGCGCACGCGCCCAGGGATCTGATACCGTAAATGTCCCTCGGCCAGTCCGGCCGATATGCCTTTCCTTTCTTGCACTTGTTTTCCTTTCGTTTCCCGCGAGCAATGTCTCCTGACCGCGACTCGTGTTTTTTTTTTTCGTTTTCTTCACTTTCTTTTTTCCTCTTGGCCGAGCATCCGGGACATGGAGTTCAATTCGTATTCGTTTCGTGTCCACTCGTGTCACTGGCCTCTACGAACACTTTTAAAACCGATAGTAGAAACACGCAGCGTTCGTTCGGAACGAAAACGTTACCGTGCGGTCGATGAAAAACGTGTAAAAACGTCTTCGGATCGTATACACCCGTATGTCATTGTCGTTTACTTCTTCGGAAAGACAATGGACCCCACTGAACAGGTTCGCGGGGCGGCCCACGAGTTCATGATAACGTCATAATAATTAGTTACGTATTAATATTAATACGATTTACATTTTAATTGTTTTAAAGTTTTTTAAACTATTTAAAATAGAACTAATGAAAACGTAACATTTAAGCGACAATAACTAATAGAATAATAAAAATAAATAAATAAATATGATTCGAACGAGTAATTCTTATAATTCGATTGAGAGAGTTGAAATTGCAGACGAAATATTCGTATGGATTATTTATACTGAAGAACGTATGTAAACAATGTACGGAAAAACACCAATGGACGTCCTCATGGCGAGAGGCGAATGAGGCAGTTGCTCCCCAGTTGCATTTTTCCCTAAAATAATTGTTATTTATTATTTATGAAGTTAACCCCCCTCTTTTTAAGGGTTTTGAGACGTCAATAACAACATCATAAGTTACTTCTGTATGACAGTTGAAAATTCAATAAAGGGAAAACATTCAGGTTGTGATATAGTGTTAATATATAATATTATATTATATATTATTCATAATGTTTATTGAAATACTTGTTCATTCGATTTATTTAAAACGCCTTGAATCTAAAGCCATATCTGGTAGGTTGAATTCAGGGACAGCCTGGCCCATCGGAATACCGGGAAGTTTCCAGTGGCCTGACCTATTTATTGGGATTTGTCATTGCCCTGACGGCCGTATCACTTTTTTTTAAAAATAATTAGTTTTTAAAAAAATTAAATCGTTAGTTTTTAACAGGAGTTTTTGCACTTCAAAAGTTGTTTTAAACATAGTTAATAACATTTCAGAGGAATATCCATGACCACCAATAAAATAAAAATATAATATAAGTTGAATAAACAAATAAATATAAAATGTATTATTTACAATTGCGTGCCCGCTGGAAGGTTAATATGGGTATTTTGGAATACAGAAAAGCATTATTATTATTGTGTATGTTTCGTCGACACAAATGAAGGGCCGGGGTTGCTGAGAAGTTTAGTCAAGTTATGTGTAATAGTTGAAGAAACTGTACACTGTGTTGTTAATATTATTGATAAAATGCAATTTATATAGTAAGTCTTAACAGTTGCTTATTAGTATTTATTGTGTCCTCCTGTTACCCAAGTTGCCTGTGATCGATCTTTTTCTAGTCTAAAGTATATAATAAATAGGTTAAAAAGTAAACTTACTAATGAATATACTGAAACGTTTATGTTAATGTCAGTTGAAAAAGAAATTTCAATAAATATTGATAATGATCGAATAATTGATTTATTGTTACAAAAAAGTAAGCTTTCAACATATCTTTAAAATGTCTTAACTTATTATTTATATTTAAAATATAAAATTAATTATATAAGCTTAATTGATGTATGTTAATTATTTTGGTTTGTTTATAAAATATAATTTATTACAAAAAATTCAATCATATAGTAGGTATTGCTTATTTATAAAAATCAATGGTTAATTGAACTTTTTTTTCAGTTATTTAAAGAGAATACATATAGTTACAGAGATAAGCGTAACTAGGCCTTCAGAATTGAATTGACATAAATAGACAATAGTCTCACAAAAATATTGATACTAATTGAAGGTTTATTTTTTTTATGTCCTCTTATACTTAATATTTTAGTTTTTATTATATGTCCTCTTATACTTATAATAAAAACTAAAAGATTAGATATATAAATAATTATTAAATAAATTGGTAGTGTTATGGGGGGGGGGGAATGAACACAAGCTCAGCCTTCTTCTACCTCCCCTCTACTAAAGTAATGGGCTATAATCTAAACATTAATATATGGCCTGGGTAATAAATTTTCTCAGCCTGAATTTTTCTCCCAGGCCGTCCCTGGTTATATTACCTAATTTAATTATATTTTGACTAACAAAAATATTATAATAATAAAGTATGGTTTTTGTTTACACTACAATTTGTATTTGTATTTTAATACTGAAATTATAAATTCAATAATATTTAAATTAAATCTAATTTAAATATTTTGTATGCATTGAATTATTTTCTATATCAGTGTTTAATATTTTTATATACAATCCATTACCAACTAAATTATATATTATATAGTATACTTTAAACTATAGCCCTTGACCCTAGACGCCATACGTTTGAAACAATAAGTATTTAACAATGTAATTTTTATTACTATTATAATTCATTTGTATTATAACTCTAACATTTGGATAAAATTATCATTACATTTTAATCGATATCAAAAAATATAAAATATAACAAAAAACATATTTAACAGGATTTTTTAATACATAGTTATACATAATTCTGAATATTGTTTATCTATTTGAAATGTATATACATATGTATGAGCACGTTTTTCTCGTGAAATACAATGTCGTTTATTAAAGTAGACATTATTTGTTTAGAACTATTTCCCATTCAAATATCGGTCGCTCATCGACTGAAATACTGAATATATAAAAGCCTATTTTTACATATAGGTACGTGGTTTTTTGTAAATTTTCATAAAATAATCATAATTAACACTAGTTGTTTATTAATTATTCAAATGGCAAGTTCTTTATTTCGTATCACGTCGATGAATTACCATTGTGTATATGTATAGATGTGCAGATTATTACTAAGATTTAAATAATTAAGTATAAATATTTCTGGTTCTAACTTTTAGAGAAGTTTCAGTTCTGAATTTTACTCATGTTTTCATGTAGGTAAGTAGGTAATTGATTTTTTAAACAGAAAATACCATTATAAATGTATTTAAAATATATAAATAAGTACACTAAAATAAAATAATTAATTATACTACTATTTTTATAATCAAACATATTTATAAAAATATGAGAAAACATAATAATAAATTAATAACATTTTAATTATAATAATCTTAAGTTCGAATGTTAGTTACTATTACTATAAGAGCATTTGTACTTATTTTTTTACATACATTTTTTAAGTATAAAAAGCATTATTTTTCTATTTTATATATATTTAACATTAATCAAATGTTAATAATTGATTTTAATAGACGCGATATAATTGCAAATTATTTAATCAATAGGGTATATTATTTATGTAATGTAAAAAGTAACAAAATATTTTTATTTTTTATTTTACCCGAGCTTATTTCATTGAAAAAAATTATTAAAATACACGTATAATATTTCCTCGGTAGTTGGTAGAACAGAATCACGATATTATATCCTTATGATATAATAATACAAGCCCGAGCAGAGAATCGTAACCTATAACGTAACTTTCTATTTTGTCTGGTGGATTACACAATGCCGGAGAATAAAAAAAAAACTATTACTTAACCGATTTAAAAAATGTAGTATGACATTTATACTTCGAAAATATGAATGGACATTTTGACCGACAAAAAAAATAAAAACTAATTGTTTTTTTCAATGTCGTTAGTGTAGTAAAATTATATATTAAACAGCTTGATGTCGTTAAATTGTATATTAGGCATAGAAAGAAATCACAAATAGATTTTTTTTTCATCTCATTAGTTTATTGCAGCGTTGTATCTATATAACACGCAATAGTATTTGATGTTCATATACAATACCGTTACTACAATCGGATTAAGAATCTCAGCATTACACCGAGTAAATAGTATACTCCGAGGAAGGTGTATTATTGTTTTAATACAATGACGTTTACTAGATCAAATGTGGCCAAATTTTAAAGATTTGTGATCGATATTTGAATTTTTCTTGGTTGTCACAATCGACCAAAAAAAAAAAAAAATAATAATAATAATAATAAATAAAATAAAATAAAAAGGTTACCACAGAGCAAAAATATATTTTATTAAAATATACATGCATATTGCATACTAAATTTCCTTCATTTCTTATATTTAAAATATTAATAAGTAATAATAACTTAAATTTTGAAATTTTACATAACACTTATTTTAGTATATTTTTCATCAACTTATACGAACATGACAAATACCGTTATTTAATACGTAATATCCATTAGATTACTTACATAGCTCCTCAATCTCAGTGTATAATTTCGTTTTTCATAGTTATTTATTACTATTATTATTATTATATATATTATTATATGGCCTTAATTAATTGTTATTTATCAAATTTTTATATTCGTGGATTAATCAAAAATATAAAAATTTATAAGAAAGTAAATATTTAAATATTTTTCTGAAAAAAAATAAAAAAAAATGAAGGAAAGTTGAATCATTATGATCGACTTCAACTTATATTGCAGTCGATTACTACCATTTATCTACTATTTATTTATTTTTATATATTTTAAATATCTGTAATACAAAAACTACAAAGCTTCGTTTAAATACCGAATGATATTCGATTTTTTTTTTATCGATTTCAAAGAGAGCATTTGATGAAGTAATTGAAAAATTGAAATCATCCAATACATACAATTATCAGTTATATTTTTAATTAAACAAATGATTTTCATTTTATATTTATTGTACTTATATCAAGGACATTACTTCAATACGATTATGTATTTAAACAAATTTTTTTCTTACATTTTGTTTTTAAATTTCTATTTATAAGGCGACATTCATCAAACTTTTATTCAACCAAATGTTTGCCTGTGCTTTATTACTCATTAGTTAGAACGCTATTAGAATACAATGCCGTTGTTTGGTCCCCTTTTACCTTAGGTGACATGCGACGTTTAGACAGATTTCAAATCCGTTTCCTTAATTTTGATTGTTACCGCCTCAACATTCCCTACCTGCTTCATAACAATAAAGTCAATAGTCTTATTAGCGATATTTTCAATTAAAAATCACTAACCGAACACCGTAATATCTTCTGTTGTAATTTCATTAATGGATTAATTGAAGGAACTATTGATCTATCCCATTTTTTAGAACGTCTTGACATTCGTATACCTGGATTCACCCGGCTTCAGAGTTTATTTTATCTACGTGTGAACCGTTATAATTTTGCAAATAATTCTCCTCTAGTTAGGATGTTATCAATTGTCAATAATTTCAGTTTTAAGTATTTTCGTACCTTGGTCAACTTCTACATTTTAAAGTATTACATATTTTTTCAATTTTCACAGTTATATATATTTTAATGTTAATTTTATAAGTGGTTTAAATCAATTTTTACACACCTCGTTTCTGTTATATAATTTATATGTATTTAATCTACGTTAGATCTTAATTTATATTATTACACTATTTAAAAGTCGAATGGGTATTTTACAATAAAAAAAAAATAAAATATTACTTTACCGGAAATAAAATCATGATTAATTTTAGAGTGCATATTTAATAAGATGTAGCATTTTATTTTTTATTTCAGAACCTTTGATACCAGGTGCACTTTGCATACTTGAAATAAAATTTTGTACCATTTCAATCGACTCCACTAATGGTAAATTTAATTTTCCCAAATTGTTTATCGTTTGAACAATAACAAAAAAATGTGATTTTAGAAATATTAAATTATTCTGTATCGAGACCTGGAAAAATAAATCAGTGCATTTTCTATGCTTATCGCCAAATCGTTTTCGAGTTTTTCTAACACTTTTATAAATATGTTAAAATATTCTTTAATATATACCATAAGTCAAAATATTTTCTTAAGTCAGAATATGTACCAATATCCGAAAAAAACTTTTTTTGACAGATTCTACAGGAAATGCAAAATTGTCTTGCTCCTATCAAACAGTATACGATTGTTAAAAATTGCATAAAAATCCGTACTCTAGTAATAAGGATTGTGAATATGACGCAAGAGTTTATAAAAAAAAATTTACCAAATAAATAATCACTGATATTACAGAAAAGAAACAAGTTAGACATTATCAAATAAAACATAATGGAAAATAATAGTACCTAATATACTTATGTAATATAGCAATGTTCACGATGGTAGATTATGTAAAATATTTAAACAGTACGTGTAAACTGAACATTTCTATCTTTTATGTTTTATTGAGCTTATTTTACTAATAATTATTCTGACCTATAAATTATTATATAATCATAAAATAAAGATTTGTATTTTAATTGAATGAAAATAGAAATACTATATAAAAGTTATAGATAACTATAATAGCGTCTCCGATATCAAATAAACATGAATTAATCCTATGTTGCATTTTGTACCACATATGACAAGTGTTATTAGGCTTACTACATATGGCTAAATAATTAACTCGATAAGTGATAAAATCAGATAAAATGGCTAAATATAGGACAAAAATATTTTTTGAACTTAAAACTAAATTTTGAAATTTAATTTTTTTATATTCTCCTCGTTATTGGCATGTTCATATCTTAAAAAAAAAAAAATTATTTTAAAAAAATAAATAAAAAAATCATGCAGCAAAGGATTGAGATATGAATGTTAACAAGTTCTGAAGCTTTTTTCAAATAAGTTTGTACAAATTAGTATTAAATTTGTATAATGAACTATATAAGAAACATTTTTATACTATTCTCCACTAAGTAATCAGATATTAAATGTATACAATTTCCTACTGTAATTTTATATTATAATTTTTTTTTTCATCAAAATTAAATATTTAAAAAAAAAATGTCATAACATTTTAAAATTCTAGATATAGTCTATATTCGATGCTTAAACAATGGTGTCTGCTACTAATGAATTTTCAGTTTGACGAAATTATGTCAGGATAAGAAAAGCCATAAATATTAAAGTATTATTATGAAGCTTACGTTAAACTAACTAGTTGATAATTGTCAGTAATTATACGTAGTACATATACATAGTTGTAATTGGTTATGTATTTGCTTAAATCAATTTTTTATGCATTGACCAAAATAGATTTAAAAAATAAAATTAATATGAATGTAACAAATATCTATTATTAAAAATAAGTAAATATAATAGTAACATACGTATATTACACAAATTGTATACAACACATAATACATTATGCATTATTTATAGACATTATGTGAACAATGTAATAAAGTAATGTCATTTTAGAGTATAAGTATTTTATTCAATTTTCAAGTATGAAAACGTCGAATTAGCTCCTATTTTACATTTAATTACGTTGTTATAAAAACAGAAATTATTTCCTATTTTTTAAAGCCATAACAGCTTAAAAAAGAATTTGGTCATAATTTAGATATTTAGTAGATAATTGAACAATTAGATAATTATATTATAAGTACATAACATAACTGACTTAAGTTATTTAATGAGACATATGTTTTTTGGAAAATATATTCCTCAGATAGGATTACTATATTCGTGCTTTTGTATTATAAGTGAATTAAGTCGACTTGACCTATTGAACCATTTACATTAGGTATCATATTATATAAAAAGGTAATTATTTCAGCTATATTTATCGCGATTTCCTGGTGTAATCAGTCAAAAGGAACTGCATCAGAGTATTTTGTCATTGCAAACACAAACGATAGCTTATGTATTTACTTAACGAATACCTTATTTATATTGTAAGATATATTTATTTTTATTTTTTACCATCTTATCAAAAGTGTGTATACAATATAAGTAATATATATGAGTATGCAAATAAACAAACCACAGTCAACTACCATTATGTAACTGCGTTACGTAACCACGTGTGTTCATGTTCACATAGCAATGACTCTTGTTAGTACAATTCTAGTAAGAAAAATATAAAAAAAACTTCACACGATATAAAAATATGTGATAGCACTATTTCCTTTATGGACTACAACTATCCATATAAAAATATTGTAAAAAATGTTTACTTTAAAATTTTTTGAAAAAAACTCATTTTTTTTCTCAATCTGTCGTTGTTCGTAATATTCTCATTGGCAGTAATTTTCTGAAAGAATGAAATCAAATCTATAATAGTTTATAAATTAACACGTCCTAAATACAAAGGTGTAGCTAGAAATGACATCAGGGGAGGGGGCAATCATTCATCAAAACATGTTTAATGTTATTTTATTAAGTGTATTTTTAAATTTTTACACATGTCAAATTTTTATTTTATTTTATTATCTTTAATTATAACTTACGAGGTGATTGTATTAAAAATATTACTTTCAATTTATTTAATTCTTCTAGTTAATTAGTTAAACCATTATTGAAACTACATAAATTATGCGTATTTATGTAATGCAATATTATTCGTGTGTAAATATAAATATTAGTAGTAATACAAATATAATTGATAATAAATAATACGTATTGATTTTATTAATTTTGCAATTCATTATTTTATTTTATTTTTTCTCGATAATAAAATGTCCTGAAGTAATTCTGTAAAGAAATTTAAAATAAGCATTTTGTGAAAAATATAAAATAAGTTAAAATACTACATAATATACATACAGGTCAAGAACGTACTACTAAAATTGGTAATATTTCAGGCGCAATCATAGCATGCCTTGAAGAGTAATATTTAAGCATTTCATATAACATTTAAGTTTTGTTGTATCAACGTTATTGTGTGTAATCCAAAACCTATTAATCCTTTGTCGTATTATTCTACGTTACACAAAAATAAAATGAAATTTAATAGTACTACACATACATTGTCTACATGATAATATTATTTAAAATATTTTTGTGAAAACATGTTATAAGTAGGCTTAGGGACTTTTAGCTCTAAAAAACATGCAAAAATGATTTAAAAAGTAATTCATTTTTTTTTTTTTATTTTACTGAAAATTATTTCAACCTGAAGGATTGCTTCAATCATCGTAATCGTGGGAGATTTCTGATAAGAAACGGTGTCTAGTTAGTAATTTTTATTTATTTATTTATTTATTTATTTTTTTTTTTTGAGGAGGAGGAGTTAAGTTTTGAATTTATCAACAGTTTTCCAAATAATTGAAAAAAAAAATTACAAAACGATTTAACCGAGATCGAGTTTCAAATTCGGTACAGAATAATTATTCAATTAGACAATGAAGGAAACCGTAAAAACGTATATTAGATATTTCATAATATTATCAATTGAAACAATTTTCACCGTAGACACAAAAAACTTTTTTTAAGCAACAGAAAATGAAATGTCGACAAAATCGGGTACATCTACGCTTAAAGAGAGATACGTGAAGCAAAGATATGTGCGAGAGAGAAAGAGCTTAGTTAAAATAACCAAAAATAAGTAGAATTATTTTTGGAATATATTATATTCGCGCCAAATTGAAAATATCTTATCGTATTAACCTTAGATTATATACTTGTATATGATCTATTGTATTAGTTATCAACAAATTTTTGGTTCCTACTAGTGATGGGCGCTAGATATTTTGAATGAAACTGAACAATATAATGTTGGATATTATTGATCGTGTGTATTACAAATATTAATTAATTTATTGAAATATTTATTAATATAAACATTGATGAATATTATTGAACGTGATGGGCCGCTTAACACAATAAATTATTACGATAAGAACATTCTGGGAATTTCATAATTCTAAAAGTTTATTGAGATTGCTTCATTGCATGTTTTTCTGTAAAAAAAGAGAAATCCGAAAAAGTTACATAACACGTTATTTTTGCAGACACTAAGATATAATACTATTGCTGAGACGTTAAACAAAAAATTCACATGTAAGTATTATAATATAGTATATGCCTATATTCTATTTCTATTTACAATTTGGTATTATACATAATTTACAAATTATTTACATATTTAATTTAAAACAATTAGTAGGTAACTTTTTTATGTTGGTACTTCATTGATGCTGGAAGTGGATTAATTTTGTATAAAATCTCCTTACTTAATTTTATTGGCATTTGTATTTATATGATGAATTCTTATTATTATATATTATTAATCTTATCAATTGTAATAAATGATTACTTAAAGGTTTTTGATCCATAAAATGGTTGGTTAAATTTCTAAAATATTTATTATTTTCCCGATCCTGAAGGTCCGACCAATATTTCACGAATACTATCTGGTAATAATGGTCCGTGTCTTGATGGCTTTTTAATAATTTGTACATCAACATTATCAATGCTTGATTTATTTTTTTGCTTGATTAATTTCATTTTTTTATTTTTTGTTTATAAATAGTTAATAGTTTTAAATTATAAATCCAGTTATATATCATGCGTTAAACTCATAAGTTAAAATCTGGTAAAGGCTTCTTAAATGCTTTTATAAATAAGCTTTCATTCGAAGCTCATGTACCAAGGTATCAGTTTTGTGGACCTGGTACTAAGTTAAAAGAAATATTAGCTCGTGGAAACAAAGAGGTTAATCCGCTGAATTCTGCTGGTCAAACACGCGATATTACTTATGAAAACAGTAATAATTTAGATATTAGACATAAAGCTGATAAGTTATTAGGCTTATTATCAGGCTTGGGAAAGAGTTAAAGCAGTGATAGTTCTAAAAAAGAAAAACTTGCTGCATATGCAATGGTAAATACTATGAAAGCCAAGACAAAGATCGCTATTGTAAAAATAAAAAATGTATTATTAGCAGCGAAAAAAAAAAAATTAAAAAAAAGAGGAAAAATGTTAAGAGAATTAAGAATAAATAGCTGACGTGCAAACTAGAATGAACTTTGACAATATAATTTCCGAAAAATTGCCGAAACATTATGTCTAAATCATAAAAATGTCCATATTCAACCACACGTCCGCATAAACAACATTGATGGGAGTACCACTGGTTATAAATGTATGATTTATAATGCATTATAAATCATACATTAATCACCATAAAATATTATTGAACAATAACTCGACGTTTCGTTGAACAATATTTGCTAATCGAATGATTTTAATAAAAATTGACAAAATCTTATATTAAAATCAACAGTATATGGTTGGCTAAATACAAAAAATAGATAATGTTTGAATATTTTTTTTCACATAGAAAATAATTTGATACTTTCAAATTAGTATATTATTTTATTATAGTATAATATTATTATTTTCTAGTTAAAATTAAAGTTCGAAATAAGTTTGAATGCCAACAATAAAATTATAGAAACGCTGATGAAATTACAAAAATAATAAAATTAAATAATTTTATATTAATATTATATTTTTTTAATGAATAATTATGAAATACTATTAGTATAAAATCAAATTTTTTATACTAACATTTTAATTAACAAGACAAGACAAAAACATTTTATCGACAAACAAGACATGTTTTTCAAATCACTACCGACGAAGTAGAAGTTGGATCAACAATTCACTCCGACGAATGAAGAGCTTACAGCAATTTAAGTGACCACGGCTATGTGCATAAAACTATGAACCACTTCATTGATCCAGAAACAGGGGCCAATACCTAATCTATAGAGTCTACGTAGATAGTACGTTCAAGTATTATTTACTACTTCGCTAAAAAAAAAAAAAAAAAAAAAAACTAAAAAATTGTAAATATATAGTTAATACAATTTTAATTTATACCAGTTGAATTACGTTCACTCTCACCACTGTTTTTATTTTACTTATGAAGTACCTCAAATTCTACGATTAAAAATATATTTATGTTTTAGTAAAATTTAATTAACATATTGCAAGCTATTAATTTATTCTTACCATTGGACAAAGATCGAAAGTTAATTGTTAATTTTGGGATCGCATTAATATTAAACTTTTTGTTTCCCCAAACATTAATTTGATAATCATCATCATCAAAATGTTTACTACATACAATACGTATTTAACATTTTCATAAATAACACCGCTTTCGTGTACCTCTATTTCGATTACCCTTCTGATAGTCATTTGTGGTGAGTGGTTCATATCAACGATACCGCGACCAACACCACATCATTTTATATCAAAGGAGGGCATAATATTTTGGTTGTTACGTTTTTGGTAATTCTAACTTAACTCTGTCTCTCTCGCACACATCTTTGCTTCAACCGAATACACTGCTGAGATATGATATGCGCGGTCCATTATTTTATATGTCTATGACAACAACGACGATAAAATGCATTCGTTCGCCTGTAGATAAGCAGGTGGGCCCACGTACCATAATAAGTATATTATACCTGTGCATACGCGTGTCGTATCGTTAGCGGTTCACTGGTGCTCCGTTTGCATGGGGCAAATATTAAAATATATTATTCGCATTTTGTATTATTTTTTTAATATTGATTAGCATCGTATTACTCGTATTTAATAAATATGCACACATATGTGCATGTAAGTGTGCGTGTATATGTATGTATTACATGTATGTCTGTGTGTGTGTGTGTAAATGCATGTTGACGTAGTGTAAAGAGCAAATGAATATGAATTTCGTGGATTGAGTTTCTTCGTGACATAACGGAATTCTAAAGAACCGAAGAGGGATTTAAAAAGAGATGATTATAAATGGAGAGTGCGCGCGCATGTTTGTGCATATGATAGTATTGAATTTACATGGAAAAGCAGTCCATCCAAATAGAAGAACTATAGTTTTGTATTATTGTGTGTTTATTCGAACTTTATTTAAAATCTGGTGTACCGTAGCATTTTTTTTTTCTTTTAAGGAATCAGCATTTGAAAAAATGAATTTTTAAGATTTAAGATATTGTTTTGAACATTTACAAAAGGTTTTTTGTTTGTTTTTAATAGTTTTATGAGTAGTAATCTTAAGTTTAGTTTTGATATAAATTGAATAACCAAAAATTTTTTTTAACACCGCTCTCCTCAACCGCTGACTGATTTTATTGTTATAATACATTATTCTACATCGAATTATATTGATTATTTACCTAAAAAAAATGTTATTATAATATATTTTTTCTTTCTTATTAATAGTAACCCATGGGTTAGGTTAACTATTTAATATTTATATAAGTAAATAACTAATTAAAATTAGAAAAACTAATTAAAATGTAAATAAAAATAAACTGTCAAACAATTTGTGTGTCACACATTTAATAAGGTAATGAGTTAAGGAGGTGCTAGTAATACGTTGCCCTTAGTTGTAAAAAGTCAAAACGAACTATTAAACAGAACTAAATTAAATAAAACTTATTAAGCAAAAATGTTAAAGATCAGAAAAGCAGAATCCAATTTAGAAATAGAATATTTTCGAGCTGCAGAGGAAAAGAAAATATATTTTTTCTACATTGTAGTTCCGTTCACCAGTCAAATGTTTTCATTCATTAATCGTCCATATATTTTTAAAAACTTAAATGATTCTAAAATGTTTTTTCTATAAAAAAAATTAACTATTTATTATATTTCTACAAAAACTTATTTGACATTTTTTCAATATAATATATACATGGGTACAAAACGGGGGAATGTATCTTTTTTGACTTCTTCCCCCTAATCGACACCTATGGTTGCAACCGACTTGTCAAACAAATGCCATTCATTATTACTGTGTGAGCACACCATATTATTATGTAAGTTAGGTGGGCTGTAAGGCACGCGCACAGAGTCATGAATCGAGACGGGGTGAAAAACATTTGACGAAAGCGTGCGAAATACGGTCTACCGCCTCCTTTCAAACGCACCTCAAACCAAACAACCAATTACGTCACCCACGGCAGCAATCTTCAGGAAATAAATTAATAAAATAATAACAACATAAACCCCGGCTTTCCGGATCACTTCACTCTGAGCGCACACGCATCCTTTTCGTCACCCTTCTCGGATATACGCCATTATTAAAGGCACACCTTTAAAAATATAATACTCTCATACTCACTCACGCGCGCACGCGCCCACACACACAAACGCACACGCACACGCACGCACACACATGTTCGATTCGCAACAAAAAATATGACATCTACAGTTTTGGAAAATCGAAAATTTTAAATGTCTATTAATACAAACTTTACGTATTAAAATATTTTTAAACTACAAAATGTATTTATCTAAATAACTAATATAATTTAATGGAAATTTGTTGAAATACCCGATTATACCTAATATTCCTATATTAATTTCAAATTAATTATAACTTCATTATTCTTGTACAGCTATATTTATATAGCTAAAATTCATTAAAATTACACATATTAAAACATACAAATTCGTGATTTTAGACAGATATTTATTAATATTATAATATTTGTTAATTTATTATGTAGTCATTATTCATACGTAATGAATAATGATTAATATTATGTCACATTTACATTAAGTAAATATTATCTAATATCACGACTAAATTGCTGGGGCGTATTTAGACTTACTTCTCGGGGTGGGGGGGGGGACTCAAATTTTTTCTTTAATTCAGGCTCAACATTTATGAGTAAAATGTTTGATACTATTTAAATCAGGTGAATCCTTAATATTTGTTGTTTTTTTATTATTTTTTTTTTTTAATCCAATGCCGGATCCACTTAGAATGGATTTTTGTGTAATTTTTTTTAACGCCTGTATTTTGAAAGTTTAGCTTGTGTTTTATTTTATTTTTTCACTAAGTATGGACCAGGGCTTAAATCAAAATAATATATATTGTTTAACGTTATGGGACATTTAAATGTTTTAAGCAATTGAGTGTTTAACACTATAAATAATTTAAACGTTAAAACGTTACACAAATTTAAATTAAGACCATAAATTATAATACCACAAGATATACATTTGCAGTGCGTTATAAATTACATGATGCAAATTTAAAAACCATAACCTAACATGGGCTGAATGTTCAAACTTTATACGATTTTATTCAATTTTATTCACTACAAATAAAATATATATATATATATATAAAGCAATTATATTTGTTGTATAACAACAATAAAATGCACATACCACATAAAATTTGTATTTATTGTCACCGAAATTATTTTTGATGAGGCAGGTCAAACGGGTTCCGCGCCGACAATATCCGACGTATTTTCAGAAAGCATATTTATAAATTATAATTGGTAATACTTATTTATACATATATTACTAGTTGATAAATTTATTGCTGTTACATCCTTTTTATATATATTTTATTTAGATTACTTAGTAATTTAAGTCAATTTTACAAAAATAATTATGTTACAAATCTATTTTATTGATAGTTATGAATATTTTTCCATGGCAATTTCTTTTATGTTTCAATCGTTAATCGTTTTTTGTTATGTTATTCGATATTAATTTTGTTTGTTTCTGTTTCGTTATCTGTTATCAATTTCAATCGCTTTTTGTATAGTTTAGCGGTTTTTTTTTTTTTATAACGTTATAAAAACGTTTTAGTGCCCTGGTATGGACACTAAGTATCTTTATAAAATGATTCACATTAAAAAAATTAGAAATATTTATCTCACATATGATCGATTCTTTAAATACATATTCAGGGGAGGGGGCGATCTCCTCCTTCGCTCCTCCCCCCTAAAATATGCCCCTGCTAAATAGTAAATAGAGTAGTATTCTAACCAGTGGCGGCTCGTGGGGTTCATTGAAGGTAGGGCACAAATATTTTCCTCTTTTTTCGCTATCTTAACTTTGAATTTACCAACAGTTCCTGTTGATTTTTTAAATATTGTTTGGGTATATAAAAACCTTTTAATATACGCTTATGATGTATGTTGTACAAAAAATAATAAAAAATCTAAAAATAAGAAAATTATGGTTTAAAAATAAATAATAAATATAATTAATCAGTTAATCAGTAATATTTTTGAATTACAAATTGATTTATCTGTCTTTTTTTCTTCATGAATACTTTGATGAATTTTTTAAATTAAATTAAAAAATATTTAATAAATTAGGTAACGTATAAAAAAGAGCATCGTCAAATGAAAACACATAACACTTAATTAAATAAAAGAATGAACAAAAATAATTAATAATTATCATGTTCCTATAATCTATGATAAACAATTAGTGTTTGTTCTATGCCACGGAAGACGGTCGACGATAACAATATGACAAGACCGACAAAATCTCGTAAATCTTTATAAAAATAGAATTCGGGCCCGGCAACCCCGTATTAATTCTTATCCAAAAGTGGGGGAAATCTATCTCTGTTGATCGGGCCATCGGGGCACAACGAATTTGTGCTCGTCGCCTAATGATCGCATAACATAGTGGTCGTCGTTTATAGTGTTCACTGGTTATAAGAATCAGCCGCTTATAGTGATAAAAAAATGCCAGGAATGAAACAAAAAGCCGTTATAAGTGCATTTTTCGTCAATTAAAGTGTTCAGGTTTTCGGTTATTGTGATCAGAAATATAAAATATAAGTATAATTTACAATAATATCACCTCTTTTTGTGTATAGGAAAAACGATTACGAATGACAATTATCTTAATCGTGAACTTTAAACACGGGCGGGTTTAAGGGGATGGCTAAGAGAGTATTAGCCCCCCCCCCCCTTGGGACTAAGCTATCTATTTTACAAAGTAAAGTACTATTATATATTAATAATTACAATAAAATATCGTCAATGGATGAATATGGTACCCATTTTATATATTTTTTTTATAAATAAATAGCTCTTTTTTTGTTGTTAATTATGTGTATTTACCTATATTTTAAAATGGTTTCAGATTAAAATTAATACCAATAATGTAACTATTTAAACTTTGTTATTATTGTGAAAAAAATGACTCACTTATGAGGGACTCAAAAACATATTCTGTAATTTAAAATTTTATATAGATTTAAAAAACTAACTAATTAAATTCTCAAACCATTAGCTCCTCCCTTGGTTATTGATTAAACCCGCCCCTGACTTTAATCGAGCTAATCTTATCTAATGTAATCCACGTAATAAGCGACACTTCATATCGTACATTCGTACACGTTTAAAACCGTTTTTGTTCTCACAAGCACCGATATTTTAACATTTTACACCCAGTTTGTTTTTGTCCGTCGTTCAGTGTACTGTATGTATGTAGTTGTACACTGTATTATGGCTAGTAGGAGCACGCTTTCAACTAGCGAAAAAAAAAATATATATTTTCGAGTCGCCGCTTATAGTGATTTCCGGTTATAATGAACACAGTTCTCTCGAACGAAGTGATCACTATAAGCGGCGACCACTGTAGTATCAGTATGTACATATCGTACGCACAGTGGGGCAATTGACATCGAAAGCTGGCATTAAATCATAGGGTAAAAAAATATATTACTAAAATTAATATTATTTTTATATTTGTTCATCAGACATATAAAAAGTCGTTTATATAGTATTAACATAAGGTATAAAGTATTTATGGTATTTATTTATTTAATTTATTAACAAAATTAGAAAAATGTATTATTTTAAGTTTTAAGTTTAAAACTGGTCATGGTTATTGTCTTCATTTTCTTCATTGCTGTCATTATCTTTGTCATAATCATCATCATTATCGTTGTCGTCATCATCATCATCATTATCATTGTCGTCATCATCATCATCATCATCATCGCTATCTTCAGCATATTGAAGAGAGACTCGGACATCTGGTGATTTTAGTAATGCGAGTGCTTCAATTGGCATTGATTGTGTTTTTTTCTTCAGCAATTTTCTTTTACTTGAAATTACTGGATCTGAACTTAATAAAAATAAATTTAATATATTTAAATTAGTTTTTTCACGATTACATTTCCTAGAGTTATGCTCTCGATATCTTTTGAAATCATTATTTCGCGCTTCTTGGGCTTCTTCAGTCAACTGTCCTATTGGCAACAAAGCTGATTCAATTATCTCTAGTCCATGTATAAAAAACTTGTGCATCGTGGGTGACATAATATACCACGGATACTTCTCAACAAAATATTTTGCAGTTTTATACGTGTATTCCCGAAACTCATTGATTTTTATTTCGTGTCCACTAGCTACTACTATCATTACTATATGTATTTTTTTTATTATTTCTACGTCTAATTTTGTGATTTTGGCAGATATTTCTGAATTTTGGAAAAAACGTCTGGCTGTGTTCCCATCATTAGAATTTCCAAATCCTGGTTTGGGTTTATCTACAAGTAATCCTAATTTGTCTTTGAATTCTTTTTGGATTCTTAGCTTATTTTCTGAAACAATTTTTTTTTCCACATCTCCTCTAGCTTGTAATTTCTTAAGTGGTAATTTGTAAGACAAATGGAGGAGATATTCGAAAAAACGAATCCACCAGTGTAAAACTGATATCCCAAAAGATAAATTATCAGTTTTTACCTCTCGTTTAACCATTTCATCAATTAAATTAAACTGTTTCGATGTTGCACCACACAAGAAACATTTAAATGTTGATGTCGTATCTGTTAGTGCATTACATATTTTCCCATCGACCATTGCTAAAATCAAATTGTGAGTTACAATAAATGATTTGTTATCAAAAGTCACAATACTATTTATTAACTTATTTATTTGACTCTGAACTTTTTCTTTCTCAGCTATAGATGTATCTGTAGATTCTTTTATAAACTCAATTTTTATAGGCCTGCAATATTTAGTTAATGCAGGACCTGGGTTTTGCCATATAATTTGGTCACCGTTTACCAAGCGAAGTGGAACTATACTTGTAATAAATACAGCCGAATCACTGGCTTCGGGATTACAAAAAGCTTGTTTATATGAACTATATCCAGAGCTGCCATCAAAGCCCCATTTTGAATACAAAACGAACTTATCTAATTTATTTTCTTGGAGTAAGACAATAACAGGCTTTTGCACTAAAAATAATCGTTCTACTGTGTGATCAAGTAATGCTTGTAAAGAAACTTCTGCGTTTGTAGAAGTTACTTGTATGTTTTCTGGTTTTGGATAACACTGTTTTTTACTTTCTTGTACGACTTTGTATGATGGAAATTTATCTGGGGCACTCATCCGAATAATATTGTACTGATGTTTAGATAGCTTTGTACCTACTATAACAGCTAGAGCATCTTCAGTCGATAGTTTTTTAGGTGCTTGTGCTGACTGCTTCTTATATACTTTTCTATATCTACTTGCACGTGTGTGAGTGGATGTAGTTATCTCCTTCAGTAACTTTGCGGCTTCAACTTGTCCCGATGCTCTTAAGCTCATCTGTGTTGCATGACTTAACACATTAACAGACGTATTATTTCTCAGTTCTTGAGTTATTTTTCGTTTGTTTCGTTCACTACTCATCTCAAATGCCACTACTGGACGATCACGATTATTCTGGTTATTTAAAGATACAAATTTAATAGAAGCATTTAACCAGTTTTTATTTTCTATAATAAATCGTTCTTCCACTCTATGTGCCTTTTCCCAACGAGATTTATATTCAGATTTGAAATAAGACAATTTTTTTTCAAATCATTTTGCTCACAGTTTTTCACTCGTTTTTCTATTTCGATTTTTATCAAATTAAATTTTTCATCAATAGTCTCACATCCAGAACTTTTAATTATATCATATAATTTTTGTCTGGATATCAAAACAGTGCTTGAATTCATTCCTACACAAACATTTTTAAACTAATTATGACGTTTGTTTTCATCAACATAATATTTCTATAGATAGGTATCTACTATCAAAATTAGCAATAATTAATACAGACATGAGATAGAACATAAATTATGAGTTCGAAAAGTAAGGAAATGCTTTAATTACTGTTTGTGTATTTTAATGCATACACAGAAAAAAAACATATAACACTGCTACACCTTTGTAAGGTAACATTTTTAATAAACTCATTAATTATAGTATCATATTATCGTTTATCAGTCCCATTAAATCTAATAACTATTACTAAACTTTTTAAACACTTTGTATATTACTCTTTTATGGGAATACTGTACATTTCTTAAAAACCCCTTTAAATATTTAGTTACACTAGACCCACCCTCCCTCTAAAAAAAAAAAAAAAAAATAAAGCAATTTTTTTCAAGTGAAATTGGTATAGGTCGTCACAGTTAGAATTTATTTACACGAAATGGGGCAAATATGGGCAACATTTTTTTTAACAAGGTACTTAATAGAATAATCTATTAAGTATTATATTTTGCAATTTTTAATGCTTGGAAAGCCTTGGAAGTGAACTTAAATTATATATCATTTTCGTGATACAAATATATTATTATTATTATTATTATTAGTTATCTAGGTAAATATTATGTACAACTCTGTAAAACGTATATATTAAACGTTACGTAACTTACCTGTAGCTAATGGTTCCATAATAAATTGAATTGAATACACAAACAATCGCTAAGTTACAGAAAAAAACTAAAATGTAAAATAATATTATTCTGTTGGATTTACACTGTAACACTGTGGACTTATATTATGACCGCTGTAACTAAATCAATTTAAGCCACAACACGTGCACTAAACCGGTAAACTATGCAGTATGAACTCCATTATTGATATATATAAGAATTCGATAAGATAAGTAAAATTTGATAAATGCTATTTTTGCCAGCTTTCGATGTCAATTGCCACACTGTGCATACGTAGGAGCACCCGTATTTGATACAAATTTTTTTTTTTTTTTTCGATAATATTTTCAATTAATATACCGATTACCAATTATATTATGACGGTTAGAAGAAATACCAATAGCTATTCAATTTTAAATTCTTCTTCTTTCTATCAATTTTATAGGTGGGGTACGTGCCCGTGTGCCCCATAGCACGAGCCGCCACTGATCCTAACTCTATGGATTACTGTGATATTCTGATAATGTAAAGTAAACATGTGATTCGCCATGGGTACGTGAAAAATAGAAAATAGCAGTTGGAGTAGCAATTGCTGTTATTTTCACGATGATTTTTTTTTTATCACAGTAGCAATATCACAGTGCGATAAATATTGTTCACTGTTTAACATCACTTATTCCGCGACAGGTAGACCGACGTGGTCAACCGTCATCGGTTGACCGTTATATTTTTTCGTCCACCGATTGCTCCGCACACGGATTCTACGTTTCGTCCGGCTCAGCACAATCGTCGCGGTCCCGTGCCGTCAACACAGTCAACACAGTTTCTCGCTCGCGCCCCTAGATTTCTGTTCAGCGTATCGACGAATCTTCCGTTTTTCACGTTTACCGTTCGCCGGTAACCCGCGGCGTGGTGGACGAATCATCTCGCCGCGAACGGAAATGTCTCATTTAGAGTCGAGCGTTGAGTGTCTGTACGGACATGGCAACGAGTCCGAAGAGGAAGCAGAGAACTTGGAAATCATGGAAAACGTGGCCGTGAGTACTTGCGTTCGTATTTCTTACCGGTGCGTAATGGTCGGTCTTCCGGCCAAATGATTCGGAATCCCCCGTGTATCTATTACGAACGCTGACGTCGTAGATTTCCAATGTCAATCGTTCGAGTTCCATCGAGTCATACGCTATGGAAAACAAACAAATCACGTCTAGTGATGCGCAAACAATATCGATATTATTGTTTCATCAATATTACAATCTGATAATATCGAAAATATCGTATCGAATTTTTAACCGATTACTACATCATTATTTTTACTCGATCTTTCAATGTTATTTCATATTATGATGAAATGTCTTTATAATTACTTCGGTTATCGGCTATTGGGGCAGCGCATTTGTTAATATTATAGATACTATGTATATTACCCCGAACTCGGCGATAGTTTTCAGAATTCTCCGCCGCACTCGACGACACCGTGTTAAACCATAGATAAAAGTTAAACTAAGACCTATAGTCGAATAAAATATAAACCATAAAGTATAATTAATGTATAGGGCTCGGAACTTCATGCAATAACAATTAGAAAAACGCTTAGAACTCAATTCATAAGTAAGAAATACATTTTGTTTTTGCCTGCAAAACGATTGCATTGAACCACTAAACAATTTTTAATGTTTTTAAAAGTTGAATGATCTCCGATTATCCTATTATTATATTAATTATTATAATTATATTAATGTAATCAATTAATGCAATCAACGATAATCAATAAATTGATGTGGGTAAATTTAAATGAAACTGGAAATTTTGTGTCAACTCGGAATTAGAGAATTGTTATAGGTACAATATCTAATGAAGTTTTCAAAATAAATATTTTTTGATTATTGCAACATTCTAACATTTTTAAATTTTATTATAAATTTAATAATAATCATCAAATATGCTCTAAAAAATGGCTAAATTAAGAAATATGCGCTTAAAATTACCGAATCACTAAATATGAAAAAATATGCATTAAAAAATTTTATTATGTTTTTTGTAGAGTCATGATAATAATTTCAAGCTTACTTAACACTAAAATTGAATAGCTCAATAAAAATATGCAAATGCAACATCTACCGAGCCCTAGTAATATAATATTTACATTTCACAGTGTCCGACTGTCGTCAATCGTCTGTTAGTAACTACAAAAAATTATTTATTTTTGTATAAATAAATTGTAAAAATGAGCTTGAATATAAATAACAAAAGTGAAACTTCAAGGGGGAGTTCTTCATGAATTCCATAATATTTCACTAAAGTTAATCAATATTTGCGTAAGGGTAATATTTGTACAAAAGTTTATAAACACCGAATAGTAGTGTTTAAAATTTAAAAAAACAATTTTAGAAGCCAAAATTAGTTATCAAAAGCAAATAGGGAATCGATAAAAAAAGACAATTACTGCCTTTATTAGAAAATTAATAAAAAACAAATATTAGGTAAAACAATGCGGTAAGTATTAAAAACTTGTATTTCTACAATCTAAAGATATTTAGATACATTTTGGTTCTAATATTCTAAATTTTTAACTCATCAATTGTAAATATAATTAGAGAATTGTTTAAATATATAATAGGTACTCAATAAAAAATTATAATATTAATCTATAAATTTATATTATTAAATTGATGTTTCGATTTATTAGTCCCTATAAAATTTTATATATCGATATATTCTTCACCTATATATCGATGTATAGTTTTCGCAGTGGTCAAAATGAACCTTTGACGCGACAAGGTTTACAACTTTATCGTCATTCCATCATTGTCAATAATTAAATTATCAAGTATAATTTTATTTTGAATTATTAAGATTTATTAATCAATTATCCATGCCGTATAAACAAAATCAATATTTATAAGTGGCATATAAAAATCTGCAGTGCAGACCGATTCCAGACAATTTTATTCCAAATACTAGTACCTGAGAACACTATTTATAGTCAGTAATATAATACACTACTTATGACTATAATATACTATATTACTACCCATATAAATTAACAATTTCAAAACAAAGTTAGATATTTGTCTTATTTTTTTCCAATTACGTTTTAATTCTTTTTTTATGGTCTTAGAGAAAATACTAACTATTTTATTCAATGTATCCATATAAGACATGAATATATTTTTAAAACTTTTTTACATTTTTTTATGATTAAAAGTTAAACATCATTATGACATTTTTTGAAGTATTTGAAAGTATCTATGAATACTTTTTTGTACTATCTGTATTTGTATTTGAATAATTTTTTTTATCAAGTTTTCAAATATGTATTTTAAATACTTTTGAATACACGTATATATCTATATCTGAATACTTTTAAAAAGTATCTTTTATAAGACTGTGTGTACAGAATATTTGGCCTAGCATATGTAACGAGAAGTGCATTTTAGGGTCCTCTGATGTATTTTAATGGTATCGATATATATATATATATATCACCCCCTCGATTTATAAAAATTTATCTAATGCATTTAAATAAATAAGCTTTACATATGATTGAAAGAAAAATCCTAACGATCGAATAGAAATTTTACAAGACTGTATCTAGTCTGTTTACATCCGTATAAAATCCACGTCGGTGCTATCGTCAATAATGGATGATGTGTATACTTTAAGTACTTAAGAATACTATATACCATATATATCGTTTTCTTTTTTGCTTTAAGTCTCCTCTCTACCAACCAATGTCTAGTTATTAATACCAAGTCCGTACGATTAATATATTTATTTATTTATTTATTTTTATAAACGGACGTGAGTTCTTAACAATTTTTTGTGTGTATACATGGTAATAATAATACATTATATAGTTATAATTTACAAATATAGACAAGAGTATTAAAAGAATAAATAACAACAAAGAAAGAAATAGGGCGAGACATGCGAGACAATAAACATATTGCTATTTAATTTCCGTACACATACAGTATTTATTCACATACATAGTATTTTAACATTTATTGACTTAGATAATTTATAAGAAACTCAAAATTTTAAATTTATTTTATTTTAAATTATTTTTAATCAACAAATAATTTTAATTTTGTTTTCAAAGAGTTTTTTTTAATGACTTATAATATAAAACTGAATTGAAATCACTACACAGTAATAATAAAAAATCATAATAAAATAATAAGATAAGGTATCAGAAAAATATGATTTTATTTTTCACAATTAAAAGTATATTGTTGGCCAACATTAATTATTTATAAAATTTCGAATTGAATTGATTGATTAGTTATCTAATCAGGTTAGATCAGGTTAAACTTACATCGGTATCAGTACTTATCTGTACTATGTCTATTTAATAGTAATTTTTTTTTTTTTTTTAGGACACCAAAAAAATTGTAAATATGAAGACTTATTGTATTCAAAACGAAGATGAAATTTCTAATATTATAAAAAATAGTTCTGAAACAATAAAAATAGTTTTTAAAAACATAAAAAAAAGATATAATACAAAAAGTTATTCTACAGAAAAGGATTTTTTTTTATTTGAAGCCAGCCCAATAATATTACAACAAAATAAATCCAACATGAACTTTTTAATAATGTTTGAAAATGTAAAAAATGAATTTGGTGAATTTTTTAGTTCATTAGTTAAAAATTTATCTGAAAATGATGTAATTGTAATTGTTAATGGAATCGTTTCCAACAAAAATAACTACTATCGTGTTTACGTTCAACCAGAAAATAATTCCTCTGTTTTCTTATTTAAGTTGAATAGCTTATCTTCAGAAACAAATTTATTTCCAAATGAAAATCTTTCTAAAATTTCTGGAACCGGGATTTATTCAATATTTGGTTACGTAAGACAAACTGCAATTTCTGATTACAAAGAATGCATGTGGCTAAGAATAAAATGTTTTGATAAATCTTTGATTAATATTCTCATATATCCATTTGCTGTTCATGATAATAGAAAATTAAAAAATTTTGAAAAGTCTTCAAATCAAGTTGATATCTTAGTAGAAAATCCATGTGATAATTTCATGTCATTGGTATTTGATCAAAAAATACTCTTAAGAAATGTGAAAGTAAACCGTGTAGATAATTCTGATTGTTTTTTATTATGTGTTCAAGGAATAACAGATAATTTAAAAGTTATTAAAATAGATAGTAATAAAAATTATCTTACACCGTTGCAACAACAAACTCAAATAAATAAATTAACACCTACAACTAGGACAAAAGCAAATCAAATACCTAGTCACGTCGAAATTAAACCAACATCAACCAGTCATTTAAAAGATAAGTGTGTACCCAATTCATCTTCAAACTGTTATGCAAAATTACTACGTTCCCGTGATAATAAATGTTCATCCAATTTTGCGAAAAAAAGAGTTGGTAAAAGAACTAATTGTTCTAAAGAAAATATCACAAATAAACCAAGAAAAATTGTTAAACAAAATCCTCAAACTGTTGTTATGGAGGTCAACGAATTAAAAAGAATACACAGTATTGAATTAAAAAAATTTACTCCAAACGTTGATGGAATGTATTTTTTTTTATCTAGCAACAATCTTGATGCATTTGATAGTAATATATCCAACCCGGGTCCACATTTGCAAATATTACATTTGAATTATCTCAAAGAAGAAAAATCGTTGAGAGGGTGTGCCATACGATGTATTGGTCCTTGTAGGCCTATAAATATTGAACCGAATCTTATACTGGATGATAACGATAGTTCAGACTTTCTGTCCGGTTATTGTGATAATTGTTTTTCTTTCACGCCTAAATCTTATCTGATACCCTGCAAGATCCTATCAAATGAAGAATATAAATGTTCTAAATGCTATAATTTTGTTTATCTTCATTTTTTTTTCAATTTATACTTTTTATATGGGAAAAATGAAACTCAAGCTATAAAAATATCCTGTTATAGTAAGACGGCTGAACGCATTTTAAAAAAACTATCAAAGAAAAATATCAAACTTGAAGATTATTTATTGAATTATAATTGTAGAAAATTGGTTTTAAATACTATGAGAAAGTTTATGCTCAAGAAAACTAAAGTTAATTTAATTGTTTTGAATTCACCACTTGATAATACATTTGTACTTGTTTCCCTAAGTACCAAAAATATCATGAATAATTAGAACTTCATGTTTATGTATACATTTATAATACGAATTATTAAAAATATTATTGTATTAAAATAATATTATTGTGTACTTCTAACAAATGATAACAAACATTGTTAATTCTATAATAAATTGAAATAAAAAAATAATAATACTTAGTAAATTTTATAAAACTAAAATTAACATTATTATCAAACAAATGTATTTAACATAATGTGTTGAATTTTTTTATTGCAGTTAAAAAACCAATAAATTGAGTAACCATTATTTTATTTTATTATCAATATTTGTTGGTTGTAATATAAGTACCAGACATTTCAAATGATATAAAACAGTTATTAATCATAAAAAAATTTGCATTGGATAATGATTTAAAATGTATGCTATTATTTCGGTTGGAAATTAATTTAACTTAAATAATTCTGTGTTAAAATTTTATTTCATAATAATACTTCATTGAACAATTGACTGTTTAATGATACTTTAAAGTTTCCTAGAACAGAAAATTACATGTGTATTATTGTATGTCTTTTGTACTTAAATAAAAAATACTATTCGAAGAAAATTACTATAGTATCACTTTAATAAATAAATACAAACACATAAATAAATTAAGTATATAAATTTACTAATATCCTACACCAGGTTCTTAACTTATGATCTGCGATACTCATGTCGTGGGCCCGCAGCAGTCTTAACACATAACATACATCAATACATGACACGAGGGTATTATTATAATATTTTTGGATTACCTAATATTATTAATTTTTTTCATATATTTTTTATTTTATAATACTGTAGAACTCGTTCAAGACAATTTCCCGTTTAATACGCTCATTTTTACGAGTCCCTTGATTTTGTAAACATTTAACATGTAATTAACTCTGTATAATACGCCCTATGTTCCAGGATAATACGCTCGTCTTGTCAATGATGTTCATATAAAAATATATTGTATATACATATACATTGTATAAAATTTAAAGAAATATCTTACTAATTATAACGATAACGAATAATAAAAAATAGTAACAAATGCACTCGATCATGTTAATGAGCTAAGAAGATTAATTGCATCTTTTGACAACGCTGCCGAAACGTTACATAATCCTAATAAAATTGAAAATTTGCTGTATTCAAAATACATCAAAACATTAAAACAATGAAAGATAGACGATTTTTTGAAATAGGTAATATAAATGTAATAATTCACTCTGCAAAGTAAAAAATATAATTTATATGTATATAAAATGGATGTATTGTAAAATATAATAAATTTTTTTTGTAATGCGATTTCCCGCTTAAGACGCTGTTTGTAACTGGTTCCTTGGAGAGCGTCTTAAACAGGTTCTACTGTAGATAAATTTTATCATTATATGATGTTATAAGACTTACGTCTCAACCGTCGCATTAAGCTTATAAAAATTACATTTAAATAATATTAAAAAAAAAAATTAAAACTAAAATAATTAAATTTAAGTTAACTGAAAAATTAAGTGAAATAAAAATAATTACAAATATGTATGTTTTGTTTTGTCTATTAATGTAATTATATAAAATAATTATTATAATTTTGATTTTAATAACATGAGATTTTTTGTAAAAAAAAAAAAATATATTCGAAAAATAAACTAGAAAGGGGGTCCGCAATTTCTAAAAATCTTTCAGGGGGGGATCTGTGATCTATAAAAGGTTAAGAACCGCTGCACTACACTATTAACTTATATTTTAGTACTTACACGGGTCATGTGTAACGTGATACTTACAGAAGTACTTCAGAACTTTATGAACTTGTATGATACATTTATATAATGTCGGAAGTTATAACTTATAATTCCAGTCAGGGTCCCCTTATCGAATTCTCGGCCCCTATACCAAATGTTTGTCCGGGCCCTTTATATAGACGAATTGTTATTAACGATCACGTCAGTCTTCGAAGTTGATTTAAAAAAATTTGTTATAGAAAGATCATTTTTTACTTCTTTAACATCTTTTTCTAATTTTTTTCTGCCTTTTAGAGCATCTAATTTATACTTATATATTATTTAATTATTTATGTGTACAAAGATGATCGGGATTTCGGTGTGTACAACGCGGTGTATTGCACAATACTGATTAAATCTAGCTAGAACGCTTTGTATTAAAATTTGTGATTAGTGAGTAATTAGTCACTTATATTATGTATCGTTACAATCCATTACAACTTCAAAACGATATGGAAGACTCAAACATGATAATTTCAAGGTAATCATTGGTTAACCCGTTTCTCAAACCGTCAAAATTACTAAATATACCTATACTATATATATATATAACATATTTAATAAAATATTACTTTATAATATTTTTTAGTATAAAACAAGTATTTCTATTAAAATTTTAAAATTACAAATTATTTCAACGGGCCCACGGGCTGTTAAAATAGCTGGGCCCCTGTACTCTAGGTCCAGCCGCCCCCCTCCCTTGTAGGGGCTCTTATTCCAGTTAATGCCGGGTCCACAAGGAGACGACAAAACAGAAATTCAGTGGTTTTTGACAAAACCAAAATATTTTGAAAACGATTGTGATTTTTCCAACAAATAGTTAGTGTTTTCAAAAAAAATTCGTGTTCAATACGCAAACATTAAAATGTTTTATTTTGTTATTGTTTTGATAAATATTATCAAACGAGTGTGGACAATGTTTTGAAAATAACCAACAGGTAATAATTTTTGGAATTTCACGAGTAGTATCAATATAGTAATCTATAAAGATATATTTATGTGTTTTTCGTAATTAATAATTTGTTGTCTATCTTTAGTATTAATTAGTCTGTCGTTAATGTTATATTGTTGAGGTACGGCTGTGTTTGATTTAAATTTAAAGAATTTATATTATTTAAGTTTTATTTTGTTTAAAATCTATATGAAAATCTATACTCAAATTACTTATTATAATTGAGTATAGATTTACTTATTACTTATTATAATAGCTAATTATAATGCTATAAAAAGTTTGGAGTTGGAAAAGAATTTCAACAAAACTTTTCAATTTTTTTCATTTATTTTGAATTTTTGTCTAACTTGGTATGAACACATGTTTTGTTTGTGTTTTGTTTTTTTAAAATAAAAAAGTTAAGTTTGTATTTTGTTTCTGTGTGGATTCAGCATAAGATATTTGAAATGTAAAACACAATTTTTTTATGATTTATGACAATATGTTTTCTAACTACGATCCATTTACCATATAATATAAAAATGAAACAGTAATACTTCATTGAGAATGTATTTTATTGCTCATTAATATGTACAATGTACGTGTAAGTATTCATATTTCACAAATTTCTGTAAAATACAACTACATATGTAAAATCTATTTTAATATGAACTATTTTTAAAAGACATTTTTTACGAGTATAAAAAATTAATAGACTATAAAATAAATTATATTTAATACAAAAACAATTTACAAATTCATATTTAAAATATTTCTGTTTTTTTAGACATTGAGAATGATTGGTTTTAAACCACATTATACCACATAGCACTATTATAGTTTATTTGATAAATACAGTGCTTTTTTTTTTTGACAGACTGATTTTAAATTATTTTTGTAAGGTACTTTTAATCTAACTACAATTAAAACTAAAAAATTTTAATATTTTTTTATTTCAAAAGTTTGCTAACTAGTAATTTAAATGAATGTATTTATATATTTAACTAATTTAAAAGATATTGGTTTATTATTTCTTCGATTAACTGTAAGGCCATTGTTGCATTAAAAAAACATTTTGCGTACTTCCATATTTTAGGACAATCAAGAACTCTTATAATCAACTTTATTTTTGAACTAATGATATCATTTTTGTTAAATTTTCATGAATACAATTTTTTCTTAATTTTTTTCGTGAAATACTTGATTATTAAATGTATTAGTATCAAGTATAGCTTATGCATTTTCCTTTGTAAAATCTTTGATATGCCACTAAGTCCGTACCGAATACTACTAATGTTACATTAGAAGGTTAGTATCGTAACTAGACTACTCGAGGCCTGTGTGTAAATCAAAATCTCGAGGCCCCTTTTTAATATACAATCTTCAATAGCAACTAAAAAAATTAACAAATTAAATTTTAAAGGGGAAGACATTTTTAAATTTAAAATTTTAAATAAAATATGATCCAAAATATCTAAATAAATATGATAGTTTATTATTGAAATAAATCGAAATTGACTGTAAAATACTATATCAAAAGAGTATAAAAAATTGTATCATAGTTTCATTTCTACCTATATTTTTAAACATAATACTTAGGGTATGTTCAGTGCCGGATTACCAATTAGGCGGAGTAGGCGCTCGCCTAAGGGTCTCACACATTTAAGAGGCCCTATGAAAACGGAAAACTATAATTTTTTTCATTTAATAATACCTGTTTTTTTTTTACGAATTTACGGGACAAAAGTCATTATGAAATATTATATATATTAAATTATAGATGTTATATGCAGAAATAATAATAAAATTATTTTGAAAAAAATAGAAATAATATAATAATTAATTAGTTTTTCTTGCGAATAAAAAAATGTAATGAACATGATTTTATTTATTAATAATAGTTGGTTGTTATTAAAGCTGTTTATTTTAATTATCGGATAATCATGTAAAAGATGTATGTAAATAATTTTGTAGGCCCAATATTTTAATTGCCTAGGGACCCACAAATGTTTAATCCGGCACTGGGTATGTTATTGGGCAAAAACTATTAGTTTGCTAGAACAAAATTATTTAATAATCATTAAAAACATGTTATACAAAATAAAATTAATTAATTAATACTAAAAAACATTATTTGTGATTTATTGCAAAATTGTAATTAATCGCAGAATATAGTTATTCTGTAGATTGATATCATTATGTACATTCTTTAGGGGGAGAGGGAGCCCGTTCAACAATTGATAAAAATATAATAATGATTATAAAAACAAATATATTTATTTATTTATTTTTTTAAATATGATTTATAGATGAAAACATAATGCAATAAGAAGGATGCGAGGAAAGGGTTATTTGTAAAGATAGTAAATAACGTTGATTTCACAAAAACCGGGTTGGTTTCACAAACATATATTGATGTTTTCATACGTGCCATTGGACCTTTTGAGACCCCATAATATAGAATGAGGCCCGGGGCCTGTAAGCAATGTGCACTCTGCATACTCGGCATTTTACGGCACTGATACCATAGTAGATAATTATAGTTACTTATCTATATATAGGTATATAAACTCATAAGGTACCACATTCCGTAGTAAAATGTAGAAAAAAAATCTATTTCATAATAATTTATTCACTGATTTGTTTCAATAGTAAACATCATTATTTGTATACAATACTACTGTTTTTCGCATTCGACACCACTACGATACAAAAGAAAATAAAACCCACTACAATACAATTAAGTTTTATCACAAAATGCTTTTCTATTAAATCGTAAACATAAATCTTAAACTTGTGTATGTAAAGTATAATTAGTTGTATACTAATAATAATGAAGTAGCTTAGAACAGACTGAAATCGCTACGTCAAAGGAAATAAAAGCCTATATAATACAGAAGTAAATTGACAGCTATTTTATTACAATCGCTTTTAAATAACAATATACATCGCCTATACTCGTAAATGAAACATTATTGTTATTATTATATTATCCTAAGAAGTAAAAAAAAAAAAAAATTACATAGTTTTTTAATTTTTGTACAGCAAAAAACATTAACATATGTACAAAATAAAAATAAATAAATAACAGATTGCAACTAACCCAATAAAAAAGCAATCAGAAAAAGGAAGTTGTAAACACAAATCAATTATTATTGTTATTGATCGTTACGTTGTAAATCATAAATCGTGTACGAAGTTTTTATGAATATTTGCGTATGTAATTATATATACATGTTGAACGACCATAGAAAATTTATTGTAATTCTTTGTGGACAATATTTTGCAATACATTGTGTACGATTCAATATTAATATCAGGGCCGGCGTTAGGGGTGGGCAACCTGGGCCTACGCTCAGGGTACTTGTTGAAAGGGAGGGCCTCATTGATATAATGTTAAGACTGAAAAAATTATAGGAATATAATTCTAATATTCTATCCATTATATTAAATTTTACTTGTTATGATAGGTATATAATAATTTAGTTCATAGATAATAAATTAGGTATTGTCAGTCGTCGTTCGTAATCACTATTTATTTAGAATTTATATATTAACAGCATCAGATAACGATTTAATATAAAATTATTTGCGCATTATTATTTATTCTTCCAGGACGCCAATGACTTTATTGCGGACACTGATTAATATAAATGTTATGTAATACTTTATAGGTATAATAATTTACAAGAGAAGAGTTACAATATCAGTCAATGACCGATTGAGGTTTACAGAGTTATCGTAAAATTATTAGTCATATAATACCTATTAAAAATAAAAATAATAATATACCAATCTACAATTAATGTCTGCAGAACATAAATGTATAGAAATACCCGTAAACGAAGTTAACCATTGACAAGAGGAAACTTATCGATTTACACTACTACTATAGATAATTTGCGCATCATTCATTCGAATTCGATGATACAATTTAACTGTTTTCCCAAGTACGTACTCTATATACAATAAAATGTATCGTATGAGTAAGTTAAAAAAATATCGATCGAATGTTATGAAATACATAAAATATTGTGGGCAATATACAAAAATTAAATATTTTAAAAATTAATTAATTAAAATTTTTTTTCGTACCAATCTCAATCGCGCTTAAGTCAAAAAGTTTAAAAACCTAACCTAACGACAGTTGTTTAACAATATTTGAAATTTCAATTTTATTGGCTTAAAACCAAATTTAACTAGCATTAAAAAAAATATATACATATATATATATATATATATATATATATATTATTCTCTATAAATATTGACACATTATTGAAGCGTAATCTTAACTAACTTTTAATGGTGACTTATTTAGTAATATTAATATTATAAGAATTATTATTATAAGAATCTTGTTAGCGTCACTCGTTAGTAAACTGTATCAATTATTTTTGGTCTCCGAGAGCATCCAAGCAAACATTGTAAGTGTTAACAAATACTTAAGAATGTTTAGTTATAATACATCACCATAAACAGTGTATTTTGTATAATGTTCATGTTAAAATCCATCAGAATTCAACTAGATCTGAGAGAATAATATTTGACTCTAATATTTGTGTACTTTTCGCTCTTTGTAAAACTGGGCAAGTCAAAGATATATTTGAATTGAGTTTACAATTTAAATTAATAAAAATGTTGAATATTGTTTAATTTTATTTAAATTAAGTAAAAAATAAACATACTAAGCTTAAATTAAATTAATTTTATGAAATCCAAATATAATATTTAAAAACCAAAATAGTTAAGTATGTAATTATTTTTTATAAGCACTTAGCTATGTAGGTTTTACTTGGCTGTTTTAAAGTTATGCACCGGGTTCGAATTTTCATTGATTATGTGAGAAAAAAAATATAATTCCAATTTATAACAAAACTAATGCATTTCTTGCAAACATATTTTGCTTTAACTAATCAATGAATATTTTTAACAGTCAATAAAAAAAAACAAAAAAACTAAGTAAACTGAATTAACTATCTGAATTATTAGTTGTATGTTTTGATGTCACCATATTGATAAACGAATTTAAAAGCATATTTTTCCCATCAATGTCTTTATTTACGTTCTCTAAAAATATTAAATATAATATTATATTATAATATAATATTTCACTAAATATATTTCTTTCAATCACATTTATTCCTTGATAATTATTATCTTCTCCTTATCATTCTGATATGATATTCTTTATTATTATATCATTATTCATTATTATCACCTTAATAATGATTTGCTGTTATTTCTATATTGTTGCTTTTATAATAATATTTAAATATACAAAAAAAATTAATGTTCCACTTAAAGAGAAAAGAATAAATATTTTCTGATTAACTGAAATCTAACGTGAGCTTAATTAAGACAGTAGTATGAATATTATGTTAATTTTATGTCAATTCAAGTAAAAAACATATAAAATGTATTCATTTACATTTAACTGAAACTCATTAGACTCGATATTGCCCAGTTTTACTTTTGTGTACCAGTTAATTACGAAAAAGGATGGAGCATATTGTGGCAAACTTATAAGAAAGATATAATACAAGTTAAAAATATTAGTAATGAATTTAAATATCATAAGACACGTGAAAAAAATAGTATAATTTTAAATATCGGTATAAAAAAAAAAAACGTATTATAACATTTAGACATGAATACGTGATCGTTCTTATAAATAATTCAAGAAATACTTCGTACACCCATTATCGGTACCTAAATAGGATTATACAAAACGGATTGCCAAAGTTTCGTTATCAAACGAAAACGGGATACTTCTATTCTTAATTTAAATCTAAAATGCAGACGGTTTGATACCATACTTCAATAAAGAAAATGGGAGTACAGTTTAGGTCCGCAATTTGAAAAAAAAATATCCATAAAATTTTTTTTCTTTTCACAAATCTTAACCTCGGAAAGTCCATTTACAACCTATACAAAACAAGAGGTAATTGCAGAGTCGTGCCATGAGGGTAGCCTAGGGGGCATACGCCACGGGCGCATGGTTTAAAGGGGGGCCAAACATTTTTTTTTTTTATATTTTAAACTTTTACATAAATAAAATATACGAGAATGATTATTTCATTTTACAATTATTTTGGATCATTACAAATTTTTTCTGAAGAAATTTCCGACTATGTTCGAGTAACAATAACAATTAGTCAATGTAACATAGTAATACCAACTATTTTGTTTAATAATTACATTTACAATCAGCTTTAGTTTTTTGTCAAATCAATGATCGAAATAAGTAGTAAAAAAAAAAAGTTAAATTAAACAGGAATATAAAGCGTTATGATTAATGATAAATAAAATAGAGGACGAATGTTTTTAATTTTGCCGTGGGCGCTAAATATTAACGGCACGGCTCTGGGTGATTGTGACGTGGACAATTTTGCGTTCTTCGCTTTTTAAAGAAAACATTTTCATAAAGTTGTCCTTTTCTAAAAATTACGTACACCAAAAACCGCCCACAGAATGTGACCTACTGTGTATTACGGCTAACCCATTTAGAGCACAAGACCATTTACCTCGTGTGCTCAGTTTGAACGAATCGATCACACGGTCCATTTATGTCGTCGCTGTTAGCGCGCACGGAGTTTTTCCGAAAACCATTGTTGTCATTCGTTCGAATCGTCTGCAACGTCATATACATCGTTTTTCACCCGAAGCCGTATGGTGTTTGTCGAGTGGGTGCGCCACGATAGCGGATCGCAATTATCATTGTTAAAAACCAAAACACCTAATGCGGCTACGTACACCTAGACAACCTAACGGTACACTAACATGGTTAATAGATACGAAAGAGAGGGAAAAAAATTAATGAAAATCGAACGGATCTTCCGTACGCGTCTGCCGAGGTTTTCGGAGTCAAACGTGCGCCCGTCGGAGACGTTACATGGCTCTCAATAACGTGACGGGTTCTGCAACAGGGCTGCGGCTCGGTGGGACGTCGCAGGCACCGCGGTCGTCGGGTACGCGGATACGCACGGCCCCGGTCCGCGGATTTCAGGCGGCGGCGGTGCGGCGTGCACGGGTTGAAGAGGCGCGACCGGCTGCTGTTGGTAAGCGGCGTCGTGGAGCTTCCGCAAATGTTTCTTCAGGTCGAAGTTCCGGCAAAATCCTTTGCCGCACACGTGGCACGTGAACGGTTTCTTGTCGTTGTGCGTGTGCATGTGAAACGTCAGGTTGTACACCTGCGCGGGAAAACAGAAAGGATAAAATCGTTAAAATTCAACCCGACCGCAACAACATTCGAGCGCGGGGAGATGTTGTTCGCGCACGTTTCAGGCTAAAACTACGAATTTCGATGTCCGGGTACGCTACGCGTCCGACCATTGCGGATCGGAGTTTTGCAAAAAAAAAAAAAAAATGTTTATCCTTGTGCGTTATACGTATACGCGTATCGCGATGGTTTATTAGATCTTTTCGGTTTTCTCGGCCGGATAACGCGTGTTTTTTACATCTCACTTATCGCTCGTTTCCAAATTGGTTTTTTTTTTCGATCGCTTACAATTGCTCCCCCTCTTCCGGTTGCGACGTCAAATGCGCGAGCGGGTGAACCTTATCAAACGTACGCGTTCTTTTAACGCAGCCAACTGAAATTGTCCGTTAGCTTTTTAGAGCGATTTTATGATGAGTATACCACAATAGGTATGATTCATAGGTAGATACATATATTTTGATTGAAATATTTACAGTATCATTGCCGAGAGTGTTGTAATATCAGTAATAAATATTTCAATGGTTAGTAAGGTTAAATAAAATTCGGTGCAGAACTATAATATGATGTATATGTATATGTAGTATGGTGTATTTTAATATGATTTTGATACAAGAAAATCTAGAAATTATCATTTATTTTCATCTTTTGCTTTTTACAATTAAAAATAAATTTTATTCGCGTTGTTCTATCTCATGTATATCAGTTGAAAGTCGATTGAAAACAAAACGACGACGGTTCACTAATCGTGAACATTTATAGGTTTTTTATTGTTATTATTATTTTTTTTATTATAATTTTGAAAACGGTTTAACGGTAAAGTTACGTGCCCGCCACGCCAATCCCTGTGGCTATCTTACCTGATGGAAAGCTTTATGGCACACGGTACACTTGTACGCCTTCTCCACGCTGTGCGTGAGCTTGTGGTTCTTGTAGTTGCCCTTCTGGTGGAACCCTTTGCCGCAGTACTCGCATGTGTACGGCTTGTAGCCGGCGTGTATCCGTGTGTGCGTGTTCAAAGTCGAGCTCCGGTTGAACGCTTTGCCGCAGATGGTGCACGAGTGTGGTTTCTCCTCGGTGTGTATGATCTTGTGGCGGCAAAGTGTGGACGCTTGCCGGAACCCTTTGCCGCACACCTACAACGTCGCGGGAACAGAAATGTAGTTACGTGTTAGTATGCTACTCCTAGACCACGATAATACTATTATAATTAGAGTGATTGGAGACGTTCGCACGAGATGATGGTCCCTACCATGAGATTTACGTGCCCCGTCCCCTCTAGTCTTGCGATATTTTGTCTGCGTTTGGGTCGCTCGTAGAATACACGTGCTCAGACGATTCAAATTTTGTACGAAAAAATTACCGTTTATTTAGCATTCACACCTGTGCAGTTGATGCACATTTATATACATATATTAAATACCTAGATTTTTCGCGAAATTTGTTAATCATTTGATACGTCTACTGTATACACTACACACGTTATTGCTTTTGATACATACGAATTATATGTTAAAAACCGTTAAAAGATTTTTATAATACATTTATTTATTAATTTATAAATATCTAAGTATTTTAGGATCAAAAACGTTAAATATTCTATTTAGCATCGTAATACTGAAATGGTGTTCGAACAAAACAATAATAATACGCAATTTTACTATTATGAATCGAAAACGAACTTATTATGTAGTATCTCGTGCGAAACACGCAACAGTGCTTCGAATGAAACAATTTTTGTAAATGGTATCGTGATTATTAGAAGCCAGTCGCTGAGTGCCTCGTCTGAAAGATTTCTTATCGTGATTCACAGAACAACGGTGGCTGGTGAGTGTTCGGGCTTTCGTGGATCCGTCCGGGGTTCTCAAAACGTAAACGTAAGTCAGAAATAAAAACCGTGATATTACATTTTTATTTTATAGAGATTATTTTATTGATATGTTAACGGAGCTACAGGTATTATATTGCACCGGTGAATTTATATTTCAAGTAGGTTCTTCTGATCTATCCGCACCAATATTGGTTTTGGAAAACATTTTTACATTATTATGTTTTTCCGAAGTTTAAAAATAATAATAAAAAAGAAACACAAAAACGCTAATCGAAAAAATATCGAAATATTTTCTACATGACTGACTCGGTGGTATTGGCAGGTACATTAGTTGTATGGTACGAGTGTATTGGTTATCCCCTCAAACTGCACGTGATCAATTTAGGGTGCACGCAATATTTATTACTGCTCAGTTTTTAATACTTTTTTCTGCCTTTTCGTTTTTTTCGTGGTCTGCAGGTTTAAGTAGATAAGTACTTAACCCATTATTGATGTCATATACACAGGCACATAACTGAACTGTATGACATCAATAATGGGTTAGCTACATGATTTTTATTATTTTACTTTAATCCATACGCTCATATCATCATGTACCTCTACTGATCACTAGGGAACGGATTTATATGTAATAAAAATACAGAAACATGTACATATGTATGTAAGTATAATTTATAAAATATATGCTAAAAACATCCAAATATGTAGGAAAAAAATTAAATTAAAAAAAAAAAAAATTATAATTATTAAATTATCAAAATGATTTGTTGCATTGAATTATTACAATTTCTTTTAAATTATCAAATATTAAATGTCGCCTATTAGATCTGAAAATATTTTTAAAACAGCTAAATTATTGTTCTACATCAACCTACATCAGTCGATTAAAACATATTTGAAGCACATAATATCAGAAGGCGATAATTCAAAATTTTTAGAAGGGTATCTGCCACTCATTATGTCATTGATTGATTTAAAATCAATACAGCCTAGATTTTTTTTCTGTAACAACATGAATTTTCTTTTTTACAACATCTCCTATTGGTCCGCTTACCAGTTTTCATTTTGCAATCGTTGATTCGACAATTTGCATACTTTCATTTAAGGACATATTTTTGTTTCTAATTTTGTAAATGTATGTGCAATAAAACTAAAATTCACTGAGATGAAAATATAAATTAGTTTTTAATGTTTCATTTTTCATAATATTTTGAGCTTTTCTAATAGCGATAGAACTTACTGGATCTAAATTTGAAATAATTTCTTGTACTTTTGTACAAAGAAAACGTATGAATGATAAAATGATAAAATACATTTAAAAATAATTACAAATTAGTGAAATATCTAAAAATATGTAATTATACCAAAATATGAAAAAATATGTAAAATAAAAGTAGCATCATATTAATAGGAATTATTAAGACCATGATCATTTCTTATCGAATCTTAAATATCTCGTTTTAATAAAAATATGTATTTACATATAAATTTGTTCCCTACTGATCACCATAATCATTGTAACATTGTTTAAACTTTAAAGGTATAAGAAAAATAAAATGTAATGAAAATTATAATAATTCAAAGTTTATTATGTGTTGAATTCGTTCGTTATTTATTAATCATTATAGTACATCGACGGAGCATATTTTTAGAATGCAAACAACAATTGTTGAGAATATTTTATAGTTGAATTTAAAATGTAATCATTAATTTATTTATTCAAATAAATGTTGAATTATTTATTTATTTATCTAATAAATTAAATAAATTAAAATTAAATACACAAAAAAATTAAACGGGCAAAGCCCTGTTACAATAACAACAACCATACAATCGGTGATAAAAAAATCTTTGAATTCTCTGTCGATGTTTTGATAAATAAATTTTAAAATTTTCTTTGCATCTAAAAATTAATTTTATACATTTTTTTTTTTAAATTATACTTGTTAATAGGCTAATGATTTACATATATTTTTTTGACTGTTAAATAGCAAATAAATATTTTACTTGAAATTACTTATTAATGGATCAATGGGGTCGGCAACCTTTTTGGTGTCAAAAAAATATAAATGTTTATGGGCCATACATTTTAAACGAAGTTTATAGTTATACCAAATTTAATTTATTGAAGTTTCATCACTGTTAAGTATATTAATTTAACGTGGTATATACTAACAAATAATAACACAATAATATTAAAAAAATAAATAAATACCAAGTAAAAATGAATGTGATATTTGATTTTGAATAGCATCAACAAGTTAATTAATCGTAGGTTCGATTTTTGAAGTAAAAATTCGTAATAGATCATTCAAGCAGTTTATTGTCGCCTAACGTTGTATTCTTTCATAATGTTTATTGTTTTATTACAAATTAAACACAATAACTTACAACTGCGTTAAATAAAAAAGAAACGTTTTCGTCCAATCTTCTTTGAAAATACGATGGTCATCGCTAATTTTTCTTTTTGCAGATACAGCACTCATTAATACATATAAAAATATATTACACGCACAACTAAGGCGATATCACTATAAAACAGATCTAGTAACACTTCAGTAATATTTCGTTGTGCATTGACGTTTATCAAAACGTACATAACTTTTATATTAAATGTAAGATTAAATTGAATAATAAATACCAGTTATTATCAACTAACAAAATGTAATATTCTATATTTTAATATCAATTATAAACTGTAATCGTGGGCCGCGGGTTGCCGATTCCAGACTTAGAGTTTTAAATGTATATTGTTAAATAATTTTTAATTGTGTTTTTTTTTTTTTTGTAAAAATTGTAACTTTGTAATTTTCACCGGCCACATAATTTTTAAGATAATTAATATTTTTATGTTTATTTTAGAAGTATAAATGGCATTGATGTAAAAATCTTCCGTTCAGAAAATAATGGTTTAAATAATAATATAATAAAACACAAATATTCCATAATGAACAAACTCGATAAAATAACATAATGTTATTCAACACACGTTTAAAATAAAAGTAAGAATAATTCGACGCGGTGTGAAATGTATTTAACTAACTATAATGTATGCTTTTAATTCTCATTTGACGATCGGAGACTAATACATTTTGGAGTAATTGGGACCTCGCGTATAGTGTTCGGTTGTTTTCATTGCAATGATCCGTTAGAGTTTGTACAACGTCGTCGAATAAACGCTTGTGATATGGGGAGTACTCGTGGAAAAGGGTGCGTGTTGTCGAGATCAAAAAGATTTTACAAGTGGCCAGACAATGATGCCTATGATTAGTAAAAAATCTTTTATAATAATAACACGGACGATCTCTCCACTTCCCTATCGAGCCAGTGGCCGTGAATATTGACATGAACGTAATGAAATACTGCGCACAAAAGTGCCGTCGAATACGTTTAAAGTGATTATTAAATCAAGGATGAAATTATCGAATGTCTGGTAAAACAACCATCGGGAAACTGTTGAACACAGTGGTTCGCGTAGCATTTGTATTATTACACAGCTTGTGCAAAACGAACGACGAACAAAATCGTCGAACGTGTTGGTCGTTTTGAATTACGTGTTTATACATGGACACTTTGAGAACTCGAGAACAAATGAAATCAGACGTGTACTGTTCGAGGATATCATTGATAAAAGTGCGTTTTCGCGGAGCGACGTTTGTAGCACGTTCGGTTTCAACGTCCATGTCCATCATCCGAAAGCTTACCGAATCACGACCGACTCGAATTCTCGGGCCCGAGCCGTTCCGTGACCGATCACTGAAAACCATCGGTAATCCGATTGTCGCTGATCGGATACGTCGCCGTCCGATGAGCCGACGCGTTCGAATCGACCTCAACGCGGGGTGCTGGGGGGGGAGGCGGGGTGTACGCTTCTCGTGGTCCCCCTGGTAGTGTTGTCGGTACGGTCGAATGAAAGCTCCTAAGCAAGAAAAATCAACCCGACACGAAGCCGAACAGCGCGAACCGCGCCGACGAACGTCGACGGACCTCCCGGCCTTTTCG
>NW_020271713.1:5236992-5242193 GCF_003268045.1 Sipha flava
CCGCCGCGGCCGCCGTGGCCGGATACGGTAGCAGGTGACCGTCGGCCGCGGGCCCCGGAGCGACGCGACCGTCGGCGCGCGTCGCGCCGCACGGCTGACCGTGGTTCGACCGGAACGCCGGCACGTATTTCTTGAACGCGGACTCGAGCGCGTGGAAGTAGTCGGCGGTCGGCGCGTACGGCCTGTGCTGCTGGTGCTGCTGCTGGTGCTGGTGGTGCTGCTGTTTCCGGACGTCCGGTTCCATTATGCGGGCGATCGAGAACGTCAGCGAGTCCGTCGACTTGGGCCCGTACTTCTTGCGGAAACCGTCGGCGTCCCGGCTGTTGCCGATCGCGGTCACCGGCGACTCCATGACGGCGTTCGTCGACGCGGACGACGGCGAGAAAATCATCTGCGAACACGTAAAACGCTCCGGTGAAACACGGTCGACGATTATGGTTCCGAGCAGTGGTCGGAGCGTGTTTTTTCCTATTTTATTATTATTATTATTTTTTTTTATTACAGCATTTAGAAGAACTATTAACGTGTTCAGGGCCGGATCTGGGGGTTTATCCCCGGGCGTAACATTTTAGAGGGTGTAATTTTCGTAATTATTAACAACTAATTTGATATTTTTAACTTCGTTAAATACTGATATTAGGTTAAAACTCAATAAGTACGATTGTATATTGATTATAAGAACACAATTTATTTGAGTATTTGTTTATTAGTCTATGGATATGGCGTCATTTTAACATTTTACCCGGGCGTAAAAATTCCTAGTTCCATCTCTGAACGTGTTGTTTTCTATTTGCATTCGTATGGCAGAAACATTTATACGTCAAGTGGCTTAAAACTTTCGACAGGAATTTATTTTTAATAACTTATCAACCGTAAGTGCGCTAACGTAATGCACTTAATTCACAGTATATTTAATGAATAATCGATATCTGATATAATTCATCTGTGGCCATTGTTCAGAATCGTTTTTCAAAAGCTCAACATTGTTTAGAATATCATCATTTGTTTCGTCGAATATTATAATTTGGAAACGAAATCACAAATCGTAGTATAAGATCTTATGATTTATGGTGGTGCAAGTCTTAGTGCACTATGGTTGGAATCAGTTTATTGTTACGGTGAATTATATTATTATAACTTATAACGTATAGGTACTATGACCATTTTTTTGATGTTATTATTTGTTTTTATTATGAGTCTAAACAAAAACAAACATTTTCACTTTTAAACATCGTTTTCAATAATACATGCATAATGTACGTATGATGCAAGTAAGATGTAGTACCTATCTACTTTTATGGTATGGAATTGATACTGTCAGATCATTAATATTGAGAATCCTCATTGAAATTACATAATGGTCACGATTACCTATTTTAGTAATATAAAGCTGTGGATATTTTATAACGATTAATACATTATTTTAAACTCATTTTGTGAATTTATCGAGTGGTATAGGACAGCGGTTCTTAAACTTTTGTAGATCACGGACCCCTGATAAATGATTTTTAGAAATTGCGGACCCCCGTACTAATTTTTTTTTTTTAATACATATTTTTTTTTTACAAAATATCTCATGTTATTAATACCAAAATTATAATAATTATTTTATATAATAAATTGTATTAATAGACATAACAAAACATACATATTTATAATTATTTTTATTTGACTTAATTTTTTCAGTTAACTTAAATTTAATTATTTTAGTTTTAATTTTTTTTAATATTCTTAAAATTTAATTTTTATTAGTTTAATACGATGGTTGAGACAAAAGTTTTACAACATCGTATAATGATAAAATCTATCTGTTGGGTATATAATAAAAAATATATGAAAAAATAATAATAATATTAATCCAACAATATTATAATAATGCACTCATGTCATGTATTGATGTATTTTATGTGTTAGATCTGCCGCGGACCACAGGTTATGAACTGCTGGTATAGGATTTTAAATAGTAGAATGTCTATAGACATAAACATAAATTGAAATTTAAATGAAAGACATGGAAATTTGTTCTGGTAGATTGATTTTGTTTTTGAAATAAAAGAGACATTATTGTATTTTCTTCGATTTAATGACCGATTCTCTTGAGACGCTTGGGTTAATTCGAACATTTTAATCCGCCATAGTGTATGTATAATATACACATACATGGTATAGAGTACAACACACATTCGCAATGTATGAATATAAAACCTATTCAATACCAGAGTTGGGCAAAAATAAATGAAAATAAAGAATAAAAAATAAAAGCATGAATAACTAATTTATTTATGAATAAAGAATAAATTTATTCGTTAAAATCATGAATGATATTAATTTTTTTTTAACTTATGTATTATACTAATCGCAATTATATATGCGTGAATTGTGCTCTATCAAGACCTAAATTTTGGCAACTAACCAGGTTACTTGCAGAAAACTATTATAGAAATATTATCACATTTGGCGTTTTCACATCTTTGTAGATATATCGGTAAATTCCCAAAAATATTTTACTTTAATTTCGCATAATTTAATACTTTAATAATAATTTATGATTAAATAATAATTCAAGTAATAACAACACAACAATAATAACAATTTGTAGTAATAATTATAACAATTATCGTTAGAGTAACTATAATAATGTATGTTTATCAAGAATAATAATATTTATATATATATTATTTAAATCTAAATAATATGTCTATTATTATTATACATCGTTATTTAGGATTTAAATTTATTATTTATATGATTATAGGGAATAACGAATAATAATACAAATTAAAATAATGAATAAAAATAAAAATAAATAATAAAATTAAGAATAAATCAATGAAGAATAATTTTTTATTCAAATAATCAATCGAATAATATTTTTTATTCGACTAATGCCCAACTCTGTTCAACACACGAGCTCCCTACTTACCACACAATTAGTCCCGTAACCGTCACCGTTAGGGTGTAATGTGTTTACTTTTTATTTGTTTGGTCCCTCCCTGGTGTTTTTTGTTTTTCGACGCCCCTCTGTTTAACACATATTATCACTATTGTTTTAATGCCGTTGTTGCGGCTATGGTATGTATTGTGCCCATTGGAAACGAGACGGATTACGATCGGAAGATAACGTTTTCGGTTGCACACATCCATATGAATTAACAGCGAGCCGCGGGCACATTGTACCCTCGGACGGCGGACAACCGAAATTTATACGCGTTTTCCGTTTCGGATAACGATCTCTGGACAGCGGTCATTATCGTTTGTAGTTCGCGTTTCCGGCCCCCGTGTACCTGTGTAGTATTTTATGTAATAGCGTTGTGACTAGCCCGCCACCCGACTTCCGCACGCAATATTTCGTAACAATACGTTGTACCGCCAACCGTGGAGGGTGGGGGGGGGGGGGGGGGGTGCAAAAAACCATTCCGATGTTCACTTTTTAATTCCGATCTTTTTAAGCTTTTTTTTTTCTAGCCCGCGGCAGTGCGGTTATGAGAGGGCTGTTAAACGCCTCGTCGTCGTAATACCATGAAAAAGTTAAAAACTGCTGTTCCGCGCGGAGGATTAAACGACGGGTTTTAATTACTTGTTATTATTATTATTTTTCTTTTCCTTGCCCTCTTCGCCAGACACCTGTGCAATTTAACGAGTCCTATGTTAGTACCTCGCGATAAAACGTCGCACTTGAGAACATTTACCCAGTTTTTTAGAATGACGAGAGTGTACAACACTCAAAATGAACAGTGATCTCTTGGCCACTGTGAAATATGAAGTAGAGTCATATCTATTATCATCATCAACTTTCCAGTGACTTGTAAAACTTTAAAATTGTATTTTATAATGTCTTTAAAAATATCATTTCATTAAAATTGTATTCATTTATTTTAATATTTATACACTCTCTACTGTACACCATACGATGTAGGTGTGATTAAAATCAAAGTAAATTTCTGTAATTATTATGATTTAGCTGCAAGTTTTTAAGGATGATAAGCATATAATAAAATAATAAAAAATTTAATTAAAATTAAGAATTAGTAAATGGTTAATAATCGTAAATTAATTTATAAATAAACAACAAATAATTGATATTGTGCAATATAACGTTAATTTGTTCCATACATTATAAAAGTAGTATTTTATTTTTGCTTATAATATAATATTTTTTACTATCCAATTTATACTTACATTTTATAAGAGAGGCAATCGGTTTTTCTTTATTGATATCTGAAAATTAATTTTAATTATATTAATTTTTATGGGTTGTATTTCAATTTTTCACGCAAATCATGTACTTACATAAAAAAAAGTACTATTCTTTAAATTAAATTATGATACATAGTTAATAATTTATTTTAACTGATTATATTCAAAAGCTTACTAGAATTTTTTAATACTTAAATGTTGACCTTTTAAAGCATATTTTTTGAAATTTTAAGATATCTTTACAGATTTACTATTTATTTATTATTTATAAATAATACCGCTATGATATAAAATTCTGTCAACCTCTAAAAAAAAAAAAATAAAAAAAAAAAAAAAATTAACCAATATCAATTAGAACACAATATCCAATGCGATTGAGCATCACCATTATTATTATCTACGTGTACATAATTTCCATATACGTACGTTTTATTTTAGCGTTATCATTAAACGAGTTCCATAATTTATGAAGCTGTGAGAGTAGGTATACTATAACAAGACGACGCAAAGACGACATTAATGTGGTAGTGTGAGGACTCCGAAGAAAAGAATATCATCATAAAATTTTTAACAGCCTTTGATCGTACTAAAAAGCCTGTCACTTGAGTCCCGTCCAAAAGAACAAAATAATTATTAATACAACACATAAATGCATATATATGGTAAATATATATATATATATATATATATGTATGTATGTTTGTTTTCCTTACATAGACGACAACGGCGCGAGCAATGAGAGCAGTGCGTGCTCAACGACGTTCTAATATAGATGGTACTTGGCCTTTAAAATATATTTAAAAAAACTAAGGGGCAGCGACGTCAGCAAATGCTTACTGCTAAGCTAAACGCATTTTGTTTTGATTAAAGTCGCATCATCCAACTACTCGACGAGTGTTTTGACATTCAATACGAATATTTTTCTTCCACTGGCACTCGTACATAAGTATAAAGAATAATAATAATAATAATAATAATAATAATAATAATAATAATAATAATAA
>NW_020271713.1:5242203-5244022 GCF_003268045.1 Sipha flava
AATAATAATAATAATAATAATAATAATAATAATAATAATAATAATAAAAAGAAAAAGAAATAATAATAAAGGAACCTCAGATCTTGATGATTTTTTTCCTTTATGTGTTCACAACACGCAAAATCCAAGTGATTTCGAGTGTTTTTTTTTTCTATACCCGTTCAACCCCATTCGGAAAATAAAGCAATGAAAATGTGTATTTCAGTCGACAAGGTGGAAAAGCACAGTTCGAGACGATCGAACTTTTCAACTTAGGTTACATGTTTTCCATTTTTTCTGTACGTTACCGCTAATGCTACCGAAATAAACATGAAAAATATAATAAAAAATAAAAATGTGCCGCGAATAGTTATCCTTGGTTCGATTAACACATTCCCCCATTTACGTCATTCACATTCAGCGCGAACTTATTAAAAATAAATAAATAAAATTTTAAAAACCTCAAGTACTTGCTTGACGGCTAATCACTCAATTTTCGATCTCAAACTCGTTCACATCCTTATTTAACCCCTCCAAATGTCAAACACGGCTGGTGTTTAGTGTAATATACTTATAATATTTTAATCGTTATATACAGACCTATTATCTAAACGTAAAAATAATTTATGAACGAAAAAATGTAAACACATCAATTTTAAAACATATTTTCTTCGAATTTTTATTTTATACAATATTGGAAAGCTTGTGTAAGGCTCGAGAAGCTCATCACTAACTTGTAAGAATTGAAGTGTTAATAGTTATATAATTTTCATCCGTAGCGTTAAACGAATCAGATTCTAAATAACTTTAAAATGAATCATGATAATTAAATCATATTATAAACATTTGTGGTGTACGCCAACAGAAAACGTTATATTATAATATAACTAAAAGATTAGTTATTCTTGGGAAAGGGAGAGACCATCAAAAACCGTAGTATACGTTATAAAATGTATACAAGATTCAGTGGCATATTTAGAGGAGCCGAGCTTCTTTTGTAGCCCCTTTTGTATTGTAAATCTGTACATAATACTTGCTCGTATTTCATTATACTGTGTTTTATTTTTATTATAAAATCAAAAGTGAAAAAATGTTCATAGAAGATTAAAAATTCGTGTTAAGAAAAAAGTAATCGACTCGAAAGAGTGTAATTTTTTTGCATGACATTGACGACAGTATTCGAGTTGTATAAAAATATTGTTTTCAATAACACGCAGGATGGCCGCTTGACAAAATTAACCACTCGGACCGTATACATAGGTATGTTACTCATGATGTGGATTGGAATACGAACGGCAATAGGGGAAAAATACGTTTCCAGTGCAGAATGTTCGTTAACAATTTATTTAAAACGGACGCGTGTAATCACAACAATACAATCGCATGGCAGGTAACGACGGCCGAGCACTGTGTTCATTACAAATGTAGTCGAGAGCAACGGAATATCACGGAACGAATAATGATATTATCGCGCGGATAGGTACCTCTATTCAGACGGATCGCGACGAGTGTAATCTCAACGGGTAAATAATAATGTTCTCCAGTCGGCGTGCATACCCACCCGCCCACTCGAAACGCCGTCACGCGGTCACACTCCCGACCCCCTGCAGATGACATTTGGAATCAAAGGGATTTGCGGAAACTCGTTGCTTTGATTAATTATCATGCTTTACCGGATACGACAAAACAATTGGGTTAAAATATAAAACTAAAATAAAAACGACGCAATAATTGATTATGCGTTGGACCAGAAACGGGCCCTTTCTCGACTTGAACACGGACGACGACATTATTATTACTACTACTACTACTACTACTACTACTACTACTACTACTACTA
>NW_020271713.1:5244032-5278794 GCF_003268045.1 Sipha flava
TACTACTACTACTACTACTACTACTACTACTACTACTACTACTATTATTATCATTATTATTATTGCGACTGCTCGTTTTGGTTATCGAATTATTGCGTAGCTAATATAATGCCTATTATGTAATATATATTTCTAACTGCGTTTACAGTGGATGTCTAATTAAAACAGTTTTTAAAATTTTAACAAATCGCATCATTCGAATTTCAAAGTGTAATACATGCACCGTCAATCATAGTTCTAACGCTTTGGAAAAAAAAAATAATTCTGTCCCACTATCTTTCTCGACGTCTTATAGGCCATTGACCGGATTTGGCATGACGGATTTCTCTTTAAACTAAAAAAGTTCTACTGTTGAAACCTTACTTATCACACCACTTCTTCACGGTTTTCCTCAAAAAAAAGCTATTCTAATTGCTATCAAAACAAAGTAGGTGTCCTACAAGAAAGCGATATCGTCTCCTTTCTATACTCTGTGTTCACTCATGACATCCCAAACACATTCTACACTTTTCTTGGCACATACACTGACGATACTATAATATCGACTTCACTCCATGATCCGGAAGTCACTAGACGGAGAATTCAAAATCACTGAAATATGATAAACTTATGGGTAAATCGATGAAAAATAAATTATAAGATTCAAAATCCACTCGTGTAACGTTCACACTACGTAATTCTGACTGCCCTCCAGTCACGTTCAACAATCTAGTCCTAACTTCAATAAATGAGGTTAAGTACTTAGGGTGAACATTTGATAAACGTCTTACATGGGGCTCATACCTAAAACTAAAGCGAAAATAAGTTAGTTTATACCGCATCTGCGGAAACTCCTTTTGAAATAAAAAATCTCCTTAACTTATAAACTTACAATATACAAATCGATAATTCTTCCGGTTTGGCTTAACAACATCCAACTTTGGGTTTCACCTTAGCCGTCAAACACCAAAACCCTGCAAGCATTTCAATCTATTTGACTCCGCTTAACAACGTCTGCCCCTTGATATGTAACCAACAAAAATTTCCACAAAGACCTAAATCTACCAACACTCTACGAACTGGCCAAATTATTCCTATTATATCAAATTCTATTCAAAGCTCTACTCTCATTCCAATCCATTAGTTAAAATTCTATCTTCTGTCACTTTCATGCCCAAAAGGTTAAAAAGGCAATAACCTATGGACCTGCTAAAAGCATAGTAATGGTAGCTATAACTTATCAGGTGGCACCGTTGGGGGCCTTCCTGTTCTAATTCTTAACGTCATATTTTTATCTTATTTTGCTGGCCCACCGGATTTGAAGATCTATAAATTGGCTTTCTAGTTATTTTGAACTACCAATCCCTACTCTAGAATATAATGTGTAGGGCCGGATCTGGGGGGGGGAAGTCGGGGATTTATCCCCGGGCGTAACATTTTAGAGGGTGTAATTTTCGTAATTATTAACAACTAATTTGATATTTTTAACTTCGTTAAATACTGATATTAGGTTAAAACTCAATAAGTACGATTGTATATTGATTATAAGAACACAATTTATTTGAGTATTTGTTTATTAGTCTATGGATAGGGCGTCATTTTAACATTTTACCTGGGCGTAAAAATTCCTAGTTCCATCTCTGATAATGTGTATACAATTATATACATATGCATGTATAATAATTGAATACACGTTTGATTACATGAACGAGTAAATGTTTTTGTTTATGAAAATCGGCGTTACCAACCGAAAAAACGAATGCATTACAAAACATTTGATTTTATTTCAATTATAACAAATCGTGTCCAACGATTGTTAGGATGTTTATACATTCAGGTTTGCGTGTTCGTTACCCTCTTCAAACAAAAATAGACGAAAACTTCAATAGAAACGATCAAGTCACGCATTATGTAATGAAGTCTAATCGTGTGGATCAAAAGTTGTTTACATTAATATAATTAGTTACTTCGAATGACTACCGTGTGAAAATATCCGGTAGAAGTGCAATACGACGTATTAAATAACGATATAAACGACGCGACCGGTTGTTGTTGAGAAAAAAAGATAATGGTAATGAAGTTTTCGAAACTTTTTCGTTATACAACACGTAACACGTTGGAACACTCATATCGATTGTTTGTATCTCACATCGTTTATGAAGGTGTTTATAAAAAAATCTGTGTTGACATACAACTATATTTAATAAATAAATGTTACAGAAATTAATTGATGAAAGTGTGTTGGATTCGGATAGAGATTTTAACACGCATGGTGTGTACTTGCAAGATCCTGCGCCCGGTAATGTTGTGAACGTCAGGAGATGGCCTATCACGATTACAGACACGTGGTACGAATCGCATTGTCGAAAAGCGCGTCGTCGTCGTCCGGAGAGCCGTGCGAAGACCAGCGAAGAGCAGAAAAAAAGAAAGAAGAAAATAGGCGAAGGGAAAGGAAAAACGATGGCGAACCGTTTAGTCTCGCGGGACTCTCGGTCGACCCGGTCGTTATCCCTGGCGCTCTCCGCCGTCGCACTACGTGACGTTCGCGACCGTTTCGTCGCTGCGCACGGAACAACAACATCGCGCGCGTTCATTATTATTGTGTTATATTTTTTTTTTTTCATTTTCTCGACTATTCCCCGGGAGTCTATGCGCTCGACCCTCGCGCCGGCCACTAGGTTTTCGTTTTCGTTCTTATTGTTTTCGGCGCGACCGAGCGAACGGCACGCGAGCCAAAACGAAAGCCGCGGCCGACGTACGCGGACGTGCAAAACCCACCCCGTCGCTCGCGACGGCCGCGCCATTGAACTTCACCGTAACCGTCGTCGTCGCCGGCGGCGGCGGCGTTCAGTTTTATTTTTTTTTTTTATACTTCCGACACCGATCCGCCCCCTCCGAACGCGATTGTCCCGCGCGTGCACGACTGCGCCGTCGAAATGGGGTAGTTAATAAGCCGGCGCACTGCTTGCGATTCCCCGCGCGCCCGTGCTCGCGCTTTTGTGCGCCTCCGCGCGACCGTGTGCGCGTGCGCGTGCGCGCGCCGCGTTCACGTGTCGTTTCTTATGTCAACCGCAAGGCTCCGCGTCAGACGATGATGTTTTCAATAAACTTTCGACGGCTCCCCCGGTCCGTTGATTTCCAACGCGGATCAACTTCCGGGAACGGAGTTGGAATAACGTTTTCGCCCTGAAACCGTGGAAATTATGTTTCAACCGTCGCCGTGTCGAGGAACACCGAATCAGAAACCCACCGCGAAGATACGACGGTACATGTGTAGGGACGGGCAAGTCAAACTTGAAAATCTTTCGGGCCGTAGTAAAAAAAATGAAAAATGAAAAAAGGCCGTTGAAATTGAACATTGCATTTACTTTCAACAATTTAATTTTACGACTGAACCATTACGATAAAATAAGTGTCTAACACCTACCGATACATATATACTACACTTAGTCATTTCATGATTTAGCTGGAATTCAAAGCTAGAGAAAATGTAATACAATCTACATCATTTTACGATCAACGTGATGAAATTAAATACCGATAATCACTGAGATGTGATGAAGTGATTTGAAAATGTAGCACGGGCCAGAAAAAAAAATACGCGGGCCGCCAGTTGCTTATCCTTGGTATATGTGATTTAGTTCTGTACGGTTTTCTCGTTGTTATTATACCATGGTATTTTTATTCGTACAAATTGAGATTCTAATACAACTTAGTAGTCTATGTAAGGTCACGTGTTCTTAAAAATATTCCATCACGCAGTGTTGAAAACTCTAGAACACCATTTCAGAATTATACAGTGATCGCTGTGCATGGTATTGTAAAGGTACGGTTTCCTATCTGCGACTTTACTTTGCTGCTGGTATATAATATTTCATTGTATTCCATTATTTAGTGGTGTACAGACGTGTTTAGTTTATAACTTTATATTTTAATAATTATTGTTATACCTTACAAATTTTACGAACTGCGATGGAAGAAATTAAGAATAATAATAAAATAATAAGTCTTTTACTTGAGGAGAAAGAAGAAGAAGATGAAATGTATAATCGTTTAAAAACTAATAAAAGAAAATCAATAGGCAATTTTTTTACAACTCGAGAAGATGAAGGTTTTTTTGAAATTCTAATAAATGGACATTTACATAACAGTAAACAGAAATCCCGCGAATTTTTTCGTATAAATCATGACCAGTTTATGTTCATTCTATCGTTGATAAAGGATGATAGACAATTACCTTCATCTAAACGTGTTAATAAATCAATGCAACCCGACGAAAAAGCATACTACTTCCACAACTAAAATTTCGTCCTCGTTTGGCAAAAATTTTAACATTATAATTGTTTAAATAATTATAATAGATCCGTCATAAATTACATAAAAAATAAACTATTGATCAATACACTCATGCGACTCATCGATAAACGGTTGTTACGTTTCGTCCGAAAGTCTAAATCTGTTGTCGATATAATACAAGTAATATCTTATGATCGACGTTTATGTAAGTAAAAAAAAAAAATAATACTGCGCACTGCGCACAGATTTTTCAACTAATTACCCTGTTAATAATTAATTATTAAGCTATTGATGTGCTTTCCGTGTTAACATTGTTTGATACAGAACAAGTGGTGAGACTTTTAATTTTTCCTTAGACACTGATCGTTATCTCATGAGGCTTACGGGACGAGTCTTGCAATATGGGCATCCAGTTTTCACGGTTTAATTGATCGACCGGAGTGTGATTAATAATACAAAATAATACGTAATAATACGTAAATCTATCTAACGAAAACCAATCGTATTGTTTTATCATCTATACGCCACTGTCTTTGTTTTTCTCTCTCTCTAACTCTCTTCTCGACAACACCAACCAATAAATAAATGTAAATTTAATAATTTAAAGTTCGGGTTTGTCATCAATGCATATAATATTGAGTAATTTTTACTTATTTTGATTTTTTAAAGAAAACATTTGCAACAGTTCGAACGCGAAATTACGAAAAAACTAGCTGTTTATGTTAGGTGTTTATGTTTTATAAGATTTGAGTAAGATTGCAAGAATTGCAAATCGTATACAATAATTTCATCTGAACACAACATTATTGAATGAATCGTAAATGTTTATTACAATCATATATTCAACAAACTTTAAATTTGAATATTTATACTTGTATTTAGCTGTCGATAACATTTATATTATGATATTTATGTACGATAACACGTATTGAAACTGTTTTCACCAGGTCATTTGTGCATTTCTATGAATTCTTTTGTACCATATTGTATACTCGTGTATTCACAGAATCGGTAAAGCACCTCATAAATGTTAGTAATTATAAAAACAAACATACGCTTTAAACATTAACCTATGTACGCAGTTTAATTTATACACACGTTTTGAATTATGTTATAATTAAATAAATATAAATATGTGAGTTTGTATTATAAATAGTGAAGACATAATCACAATTTTGTTTACAACGAAATAATTATTTTAGTAAATTATTTCTTAACATTTATTTTACGAGTAATATATGTTTAAAATAATATTTTTAAATAACATCTAGTTCAAAATGATATTTTAAAAATATGACGAATTTAAAAGATAATAATTATGCTTCCATTGCGGTTTTAAAAAAAAAAAATGTATGTCCTTAAACTTGAACAAATAATTTTGTTATTACAATTCTAAAACTATATGAATAATAGTATGAACATGTACGCATAGACTTCTCACTTGCAGAACATTCAAATCATGATTAAAACATTTCTGTACTATATAACAATAAAAAAAATATCTGGATTTTATTGATGAAGTTAAAAAAAAAGTTAATTTTGATTTCTGTAGTACTTACAACAGATTCGTTTTGTTATAATTATACAATGACCAATTATTGGGATTTATGAATTCAGATTTGTATTGGTATCTACGTTCTGAACGTAGTCGGTGATTCTTATTTGAGTTGTAAGGTATGCATTTCAAGCGATTGTAAAAATCTCAGATATGATTAATCGACATTTATATCAAGTATTATTTGCAAATCAATAAACAAACTAAAATTCCTCGAAAAGGCTTTTCACGATTTTTTTCTGTTTAAATATTTGATGTATCAGTTGATCGCAACGTTATATGGGTACACAATGCAGGTGATAAAGTTTCACAATACTTTCATATATTGGAATTGATTACATTTAATAAAAATTGTATAGTAACAGTTTGTATACGTTAATTATTTGTTTACTCATCGCGATTCGCTTTCGAATTGTTCATTTAAACCACGACGGCGGGTGGAAAAACAAAGGGGACAAGAAAAAAATATAGGTTTATCAGTATAAATGAATATGTTGCAGTCAAAGTGTATTAAGCAGTATTGTATATAATAACTAGACATTTTATAAAATACAGAAACCCACTAAGTAAAGTGTATATTTCCTACTTTAACTAGGTATTATATAAAATGATAAACACATTTTAATATTATTATTAGTTCAATCAGAAATTATTTTTGCAGATAAATTTAATTGATATAAGATTCATAAGAAGTATTAGTATTGAAAAATACAAGTATTTTTAGTACAGCAAAATTAGAAAAGCGGCGAAATATACTTAGTTGTAATAAAGCAACGACTAAGATGTATCTTTTTACTTACATCATAATGTCATTATATTTCATCAGTCACGAAGTTCACTATAAGATCGAACAATTCTACGCATTGTAGATAACTTTCATTTTATGGACAGACATTTTCTGTAAAACAAATTGTTCGAGACGGTATGAAATTATCATACTTATAAATAAGGCGGTTCAAAAATAAAACAGTTTAACTACTCATCACGAAAATATAAAAATAAAATAACCGAAAAAGACCCCAATAATAAAATTATTACGTATAGGTACACGTCGTACGATGCAGAGCTGAAATCATGTGAAAATAACGTGTTTTTTTTTTTTGTTGTTTTTTGTTTTTTTTCGCCTCAATCGACGGATAAATGTTTTACTGTAACGCAGCAACGTAAAGGATTCAAATGACCCTGTAGGTTAACATTATAACGTATATAGTTTACAAGGGGACGACGAGATAATTACACGTGTTATACATATTTGCCGGAACACCGCCACCGATGACGCCGGAGGGGTATTTTCAACAAATGAACGTGATGCGTGCTTATGTTTTTTATTTTTTATTTGCGATTACACCCTCTATCGCGTAATAAATCGACAACGGGTAAATGGGGTCTTTCGGTCCCCGACTGCAGCACACAACCACCCTACGACGCGTGCGCTCGCGCTCTCGCCGATTACCGCAAACACGCGTGCACTACTGTTTGTATTCGTTTGTACACATAAATAAATAAATAATAATAGCGACGACGAAAAGTAGAAGGATGCGGATACGCGACGCGGTGTACGCGAAATGCGTCTGTTTATGTATAATAAATACCAATCAGAAGGCAAACACAAAAGCGTACGTATACCTCTACACGTTGTGTACGGCGAGTCTGAATCATAGTTTACGAGTGTTTTTGATCTTCAGGGATGATGAGACACGGCGCGCGGTGCGACGAGCCAATTCCAAGAACGTTATTCTACGTGAACGCGTGCAGCGGCGCCGAAAGTGTTCTCCGCTGATAGACGATTGTTGTCCTGCGCATGAGCTTTTGCTCTAACCACGATCAGTTCGACCATACGTATTTTAAGAAGTTTGTAGACAAGATAAAAAAAAAAAAAAACTTTCGTATAATTTTACCTATTAATGGAATCAACAAGCACTTGCAGTATTCCAATTGATCTGTTAGTTGAAACTGGTCTACTTAAATTGTTAGTAAACTTAGATCAAAAACTAAAACATATCCCAGGGGGTTGAGCATGTTACAGTTGCCTACAAGCCTATATGCATATAGGTTTGTCCCGGCTTCATTAATTTTCAAACCGTAGTTTTCCCAAACCCCTTAAAAAACATAGATTATTGTCTACACATTTATCCCTCCAAAGAGTGAGACCCGAGGCGTGAGCCCAACAGCCTACCCTTAAGAGCAGTGCAACGCGAGGAGACAAGAGTAGAAGACCACGATACACACAAATCGTTACACCATATGTTCGTAATAATTGCTGATGGATGTTGACCGAACCCGTTCGCTATCGGCCCACCCGGAGGGTAGCGAAACGAGTAAAAGTATAGGACGTACTCACAGGCGCGATCGCTCGCCAGGGGATTCCGATTTCAATTCCAAACCATATGGAAACTAAATAATAATCATTTTAGATCAAACAATATCTATATTACTACATTGAATATAATAACAAACTGTAGGCAGAGGTTACGTAAGTTTGAAATGGAAAACATAAAATTTAGCCTTTTTAGCGGACGTTTGTGCGATATTGTTTCATTCTAGTTCAAATATTTATACACATTGAGTTAACAATAAACTTAAATGAACAGAATGATATAACAATGGATAAACACGGACATCGTATTATAGTCTACGGATCTACGCTCTGTATAGTATATTGTATACGAGATGTGTTCAATATTTTTCAGTATTTATAAAATAAATGGTAATCTCGTCGGCATGTAAAATATAGTATATTATAGGGTGTACCAGGATGATTCGACAAGTGGAACTTTCGTTTTGTTTATTATTTTAATTTTTAATTTTTTTAAATAAATACATAGGTCCTATGCTATAACAAAATTGTATTGAAAAAGATTTTTTTGATATTTAGAACTAAAATTTGAAAATTTGAAATTTTATTCTATGATGGAAAAAAAAATTAAAAATAGTAAAATTGAATTTAATTTTTTATTATTAATCTTAAAAATTAACTGTTTGATATAATATTTGTTAAACATTAGAATATGTTAATTGTGATGATTGATTTCTTTCAGGGGAATTTTCAAGGTACTCGTATAACTGAGAAGCTCTCAATGTGCTCCTACAACTTTTAATGAACAACCTAAGCCTATCAGAATATTCAAATGAACAATCATACTATAAGAAATATAACATGTTTTAAAAGTTTTAAAAACTATTCGTCTTTTTATATGTTTCTATCTGCAATTGGTGGATTTAAAATAGACCATTTAGTGATAAAAAACACTGATGAGAACATTTTCTACAAATATAAGCCTTAATGCTAAGATACGTGACAATATTAACTTTTCCTTTTTTCACTCGGCCACTCTAAGAATAAATATAAAACCCATTATTTTTAAAAAAAAAAAAGTCAATTCGTGGATTTATGAATATTTGAATATAAATATATATGAGTATTTTATTGTTTTGTTTTTCTGTAAATAAAAATTCCTCCTAATTAACGTATACAGATATTGTAATGTACGTTTGCTTATGGCACAAATCAGGGATTTGAACATATGACGTTTATTAAAAGAAAATCACACAATACCTCTCTAAAAATAACATTTTACTTTAAAAACTTTCTATTTGACGTCTATATTATTCCTGTTTTAACAATAAACTTCAACAATAAATTAGAAAACATAAATTTACATTCCAATAACAATTTAATAATTCATTGAAGTTTGATTGCATTTTTTAATTGATTAAATAAAAGGTGCTCCGTCATTTTGGTTAAGCAAATAATATGCATGTATATTGCAAATACTTCGTAATATATCTTTTACGATAGCATGGAAAGATTTAATTAAATATGTGCATACAATTTATTTTTATTTTTATCAAACCATATAAAAGAACATTCACTTTTTATGTCTAGTGTTTTGTACACATTTAATAATTAATGTTTATTGTCGAATAAAATAATTATAAAAAAAAAATTACACTTTAAAGTTATTATAAAGTTTTAATGCATAATTAAAAATATTATATATTTAAATTCCATTGCTAGAAAGATAGGCAAATAATGTACAGATTCTTAAATTGTGTATTTGGAATCTTTAAAAAAAAATTTAAATAAACCTCAATTAAAAATGGTCAAATGATTTTTAACATTAAAACACGTATTTGAAAAATTATAAAATAAATAATAATAAACTCTACAGATGGTTAAAATTGTATTCTTAAGTCTATGAAAGCCACTCCACTTTACAAAACCTAATCGGGAAATTATTTAATAATACTTGTTATTGTATAATAATTTTATAAATAAAATTATTTTGCTGTAATGTGCGAACAAAGGCTAATTAAAAAAAAAAAATTATAATTTAATTTATGTGAAGCCTAAGACGATTTTATTTGTATTTGTTAAAATCGATTTAATTACAAATTAACATACTTTTAACATACTAACAGATTATTATGAAAAAATAAGTTTTTATAATTTTTTGACTTTCTTTAAAATGAAATAACATACATCACTTTAGTATTCAGTACGTGGTTTTGTGCTTCTTTAAAAATATGGTAACAATTTTTAATTAAGCTTAACTATTGTGTATGGCTGTAACGGCATTTCGATTGTAATATTATTTATGAATGTATTTTCATTCGTATTTTATGTAATTCTTTTTGTATATAGATTCAAAATTAAAAGAAAGGTTACCACAAAGTAATTTTACCTAGGACAAAGAGTTATTCGATTTGATATTAAATAGATATAAAAATGAAATTGTTGATGTACAAAATCATTGTAGTATAACTACATTTCAACTGTCCTATAAAATATTTATAAAATTATTAGAATCTTTTATTCATGCGTATCTTATATTATACTTGTAAGTAACTTTTTTGAAATTATTGAAAATTCAATTTCAAACTTAAAATCTAAGAATTAAATTTCATCGAGATCCTTAATTATTATTAATTTACTAATAAATGCCCTAAACATGAGTTACAATTATTTTAAGTTTGAACCACACAAGTAATATTCGATTTGATCAACTTTTCGACTCGTTTTATATTTTCAGTTAGTTCACGTCGAGAATAATCTCCCTGTAGACGGGGACAAAAATCAAATAGACTATATTGCACGCGAAGAAGGTCATATTATTAATATTAGTACACAAACACACAAACATATATATATATATATATATTCACGTACACGTTAGGGGGAGGGAAACTTTCGATAAAATTGAAAATATCATTCTTCGCGTTTTCGTCGGTTATATTAATAATCGCCGTAATGATTTGTCGCGCGTATATGCCGCGTCGCGTCAACGTATAATGAGCCTACGCAGATTGCCGCAAAAGCTGTCACGACGCATCAAAAATAATCGCATTTGCACGATTAAGTGCGTGCGTTGGCCCGAGGGATTGGCCGTGAAATCTAACGGGAATAATAGAGAGAAAGAGAGAGTGAGAGAAAGAGAGAGTTAGAGAGAGAACAAAAAGAGAAAAGGGTGGAAATCCTATAACCACAACTTCTCCCGCACACGCGCATTATATATTTTTGTGTACATTAGTGTGCGGGTTTTTAAAATATTTCGTTTCTGCTGATGAAGTGTCCCCGAGGGTCCACTTGCATTTATCGTCGCCGCAGTCGCCTTCGAGCCGCGGTCGTCGCCTTCACTACAGTCATCATCGTCGCGGTAGCAGTCGACATCATCGCGATCGACACCACACATCGCACGCACACACACACACACACACACACACACACACACCTCATTCACCCACCCCTGTTCCCTCACACCACATCGCCACTACCCGTCTTCCGGTATTGTCGAAACGTACACGTAAGCATTCAGATACGTGTATATTGTTGTCGCGTCTCGCATCCATTATTTTTTTTTTCTGTTTGTTTTCAGACTACTTTTTTTTTTTTTTTTTTTTTTTTAATTAAAATCCTGGCACTCGAATATATACGCTTATAAAAAGGACAATTATTTTCAGACAATTATTTTCAATCCCACCGTTGTTGTACTGTGCGGTAACGATGGCGGCGTTCGATGTAAATCAACGACGGAAGTGATTAAAAAAATAAATAAATAAAAAAAACCACATATCGAACGAAAACGTACACATACTCGATATGTGAAATATTGTATTCTGTCAAGCACCGAAATAATAACGTCTGAGTCTGACTGCAGGTTTATATTGCCTTCAGAAACTAATAAAGACCTTCGATTAAAATTTGTCAACAGAATTTTTTCCTTTAACACGTGGGCTTTTTTTACAAAGGCGCAACAACCTAGCGACTTTCAACGATAATAGTTCAACAATTATTGTACATATATTACATTGAATTTCAAAATCCTGTCACTATTATGAAGCGACTACTTTTTTTTCAATTCATAAAAAATGTTCAAATTAATTAAAAGTTCAATTATCTAAAGGAATGAAAATAAAAAATTAAATAAAGAAATTAACGAAGTAAAACATTGTCGACTATTTCATGTTTCAACAATGACAAATATTATAAGTTGATTTTGTGGATGTTGGGTGGTTAATTGAATGGTTGGAATGTATTTTGATAAATGTACGAATATGAAAATAAACAATGAAGAGTCAAATGTTAAAATACAGGACAATCTCGATCAATACAGGACGAATAATTTCTTTACATATTTAATACATTTTTTAATAGTCCTTTATGACTAATTGTGTACAAGGAATTTCTTTGTTATTAAGATGGCTAAAATGTAAAATTGTTTGATAGATATAATTGATTAATTATATAGTAGGTGATATCATACTACTTTTGAAACATTTGGACACGCCTGGATGAAAACAATTCTATACATTGATGTATTGAATTGTTAGTAGTATCGAATAAATAATATATTTACGGAACCTAAAATAAAAAATAAAAATTGGAAAATTCGTTAAAGCGATAATGTAAAAATTGAAAACAAGGTTTGATATTATATTGTGTTACAATACAGTAAGAGTAATATTGTTTTGTAAAAATATATACTTAGGTGGATCCTTTTAATCATACCAGAAAGCTCTAAAATATGGTATACAAACTCTTTTTTGTACTCGGTGTGTATTGCTAAATGGCTTAATTTACTTTAGCATATAATTTCAATTAAGTGTTACCGAAAATGGCAGTTGAAAAAGGAGTGAGCGAAAAAGCGCACCACGTTTTTGGGTAGCTACATTTTTCCAGACTATTACTAAATCTCAACACCCCTGCGCGTATACGAGTACCTTTTATTTGTTATCGTTCGGATTAATGGAAAAATCGATATGACCCATGTAAGTATAAACATTTGTATTGTGTTATTATTCAGTCGTGTCTATTAGAACTCTGCATGATTTAGTCTAAACCGATCCGAACCGGACCGGATCGGACCATGGTCCGGTCTTTTTCAGTTTTTGTGTTTTTCAATTTAATATGGTCCGCCCGGTCCCCTTGTCTAAAATAAAAATCAATCCAGTCTGGTCCATACGCTTTTAGTTCAATAAAATAATAATTCAAATAATATTTGAACAACCATTTAATATTATTTAACGTATATACATTACATAGTAAAAAAATACCCAACATAATAATATGTTACTAAAACTCAGATTTTAATATTTTGGGATACCAAAATTGCTCGTCACGTTTCTATATGGTTTTATTAGTGACATAATATTTACTTACTTTAGATTATAGATCCAGAAATAGAATTTGAGTTAAAGATTGTGAATTATCTTATATGACATTTATTTTATTTCCAATTGTAGACAATATACATTATACATTGTGGAACATTTGATAATTATATGGTTTTATATTTTATTTTAAACGTTGTACGTCTTGATGTTGTGAGTCAATTTTTTCAATTTTAGAATTGGGTGATTTATTAAATAAACATATAATTTTTATGTATAATTCATATAAAATAATATTATATATAACTAAAGGGCTTCGCCCTTTTTCGTTAAGCTCACAAATAGGTATCTTTTAACCAACAATCTATTATTATAGGTTATATTTTAAATCTTCCTACAGTTTTATCTTTAAAAAATTATTGTTTTATTTTAATTGTATTAATTGAAATATATAATAGTCTGTGATTTGTATGCATTGTTATTTAGTCTGATTTAGTTTTATCTAATCTATTTTAATTAATTGTCTTAAAAATCTGTTCTAGATTGGTCTTATACAAAATATACTCGTATATTCATGTAAGGTACAGTCTAGTTTATGTTCACTTTTTAACATTTGGTCTTATTTTTAAATGTCGGTCCGGTCTCGGTCTGGTCCAGTCTGGTTTAATTTTTTACTTCATCGGTCCGATCTGGTCTTGATTTTAATTAAACTGTATCAGTCCGGTCCGGTCTTTAAAAAAACAGACCGTGCAGAGCACTAGTATCTGTACGATGCTGTACAGAAGTATCCACAGTTATTTATAACCTGCAATTCGCCCATGATAAATTTGTGTCCGAACACAATTCATTTTTCACCCTCTGTATTCTGTACTAAAAAGAACGTTTTTCCTTCAAAACGTGAAATTATTTTCTTTTTCTCTCTTTCTCTCTCTGTTTCTCTTTATTTCTCTCCCGTTGCTCCCAAACCTTCTTTCTATCGTTAATGTATTTACCGTACAATGATGATTTTCCCACAGGAATTCGTCTCGACTTTTTTATTCAATACTCGTTACACAAATAACAATAGTACGAAGGAGAAAAAAACTATTCAAAAAAAATTTAATTTGATTTTTTTTATCGCCTTTGAAACGAATATTTAAATTATGAGACATTATTTTAGAGTGAATGATTATTATAACATTCTCTATGTACTGTCATGAAGCTCTCTGTTATAAGTCCATTTTGACTTATTTTTCTCTATTACACAATAAAAAAATAAGAAAATTTTTACATTCATATAATTTAACATACTTTTTTGTCGTTGAAACAAATAACATGAAAAATGAATATGTTCTTTTTATCATATAATTTAATTATCCCAGTATATATAAGGAAACATATTCCAATTACAATTTCTTAATTGGTAATCCTCTTCTCAGTTAATGACGTAAATTTAATAATATTTTACAATTAAATATTATGGATCATTGATCACCTATTTTAAAAATTAGCCTTGCCGTGTTATTTTTGTATTTATACATTGTATCTAAAATGTTTATTAAGGTTTATAATACAACTTTTTTTTCGTTAAACAAAATATGGTTTATGTTTTATCGGTTCCTGTAAATTGTATTACATGCAAACCTGCTCTCATCAATTTGGTCGCCTATGTTATACAACCAATTTGCTGCTCCCTTTCAGATTTCATATTTGAGCATTATTTAAAATTTTATTAAACTTTAAAAATTTTATTAAAAGTTTTGTTTACATTAAATTATTATTATACAAGTAATTATTATGGTAATTTTTTCTGAGATTTAATTTATTAAGCCACCCTATAATTTCGGCTGTCCTTGTTTTTTAAACACCTTTCTTACCTTGTTAATGCGGTGTATGATTACATGCATACTTTCAAGTATTATTCATATAGAACTGTCATTTAAAACTGTTTCTAATAATTTGTCGTATTGAGAATATTATTATATTATCATGTTATATGTACCATTTTACTTGGGCGCAAGCCCGTTTATATGTAAAATAAAATAAAAAAAATAAAAATAAAATATATTTTAACCACATTATAAATTATAGTAATATTACTTACCATAAGTACAGTTAAAATAAAATCTAAACTATTTGAAAATATACAGATTTTGTATGTATCAGTTTAAAAATATAAGTGCTTTGAAATTTTTGATTTTAAATTTCTTAAATATCTAATCCAATCATGTATTTTTAGATTCTAAGCGGACCGAAGGATTGATTGATTTAACCATAATATATAATAATCTCCAATATATATTAATTGTAGTGACTTAAAACACACTAAATACTTATATTTACTTTTTAAAAATACGTCGACATTTTAAATTAAATATATAAATAAGTAAATGCTTAGCCTAGAGTATTATTATATTTGTAATATACAACCTCTTTCGAATTAAAAATTAACTTTAGGTATATATATTTATATGTATAAGGTATATGAGCCACGATTTTATTAATTTTGTGTACACCTGATGATGAATTTTTAATTCGAAATTTATTTATTTCTATTTATAAAATATTTTTAATTATTTTATTTTTTTTAGATGCCGCGGATTCCTTTAAAGTCTACAACCTATTTTAATCTTTTTCTCCAAATTTTCGTGTTCATCAACGGATCGATTTGAACTGGAATTATGGTAAATAATCCTGTCCACCGTCGGTCAGTACAATTAATTTCATCGCGCAAAATTTTGGTAAGTCAGTGTATAGATATCGTTTTATTTTAAGGATACGCGAAGCTGTATAATAAATTCCTATTATCACGGTAGGGTAGACGAGATGTTGTGTCTATATGAAATATATGAAACGGACTATTATTATTATTATTATTATTATTATCATATATATAGGACGCTGAATGCACAAACATGTAGTTAATACTACTCTATTTATTGTTACGTACATATTATATATATATATAAATACATGTGTATGGGTGCGAAAGTAATAATACGAAGGATTTGGCTTCAACGAACCCTCTTCACGGTGTCGTAGGGAAATTATTTTTGGGGGTGTGATCCTATTCTGCTCGTTCTTTCCGAGGGGATAATTCTTGTGTTCTTGTGTGAAACGCACATATGTGTCTGCGATTTATATACATATACGATCGTGTGCACACGCTACCTGAATTGGTTTTGATGTGATTTCTGTTGGCATTTATCATTTATATATAATACATAGAAAGGCTTATAAATCGTGTCTGAGTGAACAATGAACACCTCGATCAATAGAAGGCTCTCCGTTACGATGAACCGTTCCTTTATTTCGTATTACATAAATCGACGGTGTACGCACGTGTGTATAAGATACTCCGGAATCGCGTACAGTTGAATACCGTAATTTATCACCAAGGAAAAGTTTAAAACTAAGAATTTCCTTTAAGTAAACTCTAGCTTAAGCCATATAAACATGACCTTTGTCTCTGAGAAATACATTTACTTATTAATAAAATATATTAAGATAAATATAGAAATATCTAGAGAAAGATAAATCATCAGCTACATTTTATCTAGATAAATAAAAATATATTGTTTTACTATCATAAAATCATAAATAGAGACATGATATATACATACATTTAAAAATTCTTAGTAGTGATTGGAACTTTTTTGCCGTTTATAACAATGTTCTTTGGTGCATTTACATAGTTGGGCAAACGACTGATAAATCGCCCTTTGTATTGACAAGCTAATTTTCATGGAAATATATGGTTGTAAGTATATATATTGTGCTGTAATATTTTAATAAATTTAACATTTTTTCGATTTCCGAAACATATTTTTTTATTTATTTTGATGTTTAACCTTTTTGGTTTTAATATTATAAGGAATTAAATGGATGTATTTATATTTTAGCACAATTTAAACCATTCGAGCCCAGGTGGTCTTAAGATTTTATAAATTTTTGATTTTAAAATATATACAGGTAAATTTAGATTTGCAATTTTTTTTTGTTTTTTTTTAACCATATGAAAATGTTTAGGTTGTTCAGCTACCTAATAGCTAATGTTCAGCCACTTATAGGTTAACTTTTGATATATATATATATATATTTATATCAAAATATTAATTTAATATACAGTTTTTGTTGGCTAGTTAATGCATATAATCTAATTCATTGTTTAAATTCGTGCACAATTCGGTGTCAATTTTTAAGAAAAGATAGAGTTTTAAATCTTGAGCCTTTTATAAGAAACTTTAACCCATCCGAATTCCATATTTCAATTAATTTTTATAAATGTTAATTATATATATAATTTAGCATCGGTATTTACAAACCAAAATAAAATTACAGTTTTATATGTAAATGAACTATGTACACAAAACTTCACACTAAAGCCTTGAAACTGCTGCATTTCGGTTAACTCTATAAGTGGAAAATCTAATTAAAGCATTCTGAATAATGTTCTGCAATTTACTAAGTAAAATACGATTCCTCATATTCTACAGTGAATATTGACTGAAATTATGTTGTGAATTCAAAATGTATGTATAGAATAAATAAAAATCACAAAACATATTAATCATAATTAAAAGATTATTATAATTTCAAAATGTAGTATTAGAATTTAAGTTATGTGAGCAATTTATTGATTTTACGAAATTTTTATTAATTTTATTTATTTTTTAGGGATATTCACACAATTTAGACTGGAGAGATAATTCTATTAAATAAAATGTATATTCTCTGACAGTAAATTTTGCCCATTTCGAAGAACACTTTTTGAATTTCTCGACAGATTTCCAAACAATTTAGAAAATCTAATAACAAATTACAACAAAAAAACGACAACATTTACTGGATATCAGTTTTCAATAAAATCGATTTTTTTTTTTCATCTAAACCAAAATAAAAAAAATTATAATAACTTGGATATTTTACTAAATGCTAATATCACTGTTTTATAGAGATGGTATAGTTTTCAAAAGTTTTTTTTTTTTTTATTATATAGAATTTTAAAGTTTTGTTTATAAGTAAAGTTTATACTTTTAATTGATACTATACAAGACTCCTTGGCTTCAAGACTACTTTACTATAATTTGGCCATTTAATTTTAACCTAATGATAGTAAAAGTACATAGACACAATTTTTTTAAAAAGTAACTTAATATTTAAATGATATATCATTTTTATTAATATTAATTCTTAAAACTTTAAAAAATATTAAGGATTGAAAATTGAATCCAAAATTCTTCTCGAGTTATAATTTGTAGAGAACAAAAAAAAAGTATATGAATATGACTATAAAGTGATTAAACTTAAACAATAATATATAAATCGTATTTAGATATTGTTTGATCGACGTGATCCTCTTACCTCGAATTAATTTTTCAAAACCGTTGATTTTAAAAAGGTATTTTAAATTTAAAAACAAAATTATTTTCTAATTATAATCACCTGTTCCTCAGTTTCAATTGAAACTTGTACCTCAACCGATCAACTTTATCAAATATTTTTTAGTTTGAATAACTAACGATTGGATAATCTTTGCCTTACCTATTTAGCTTGTTTTATCAATTCTGTATGTGTACTAAAAAAAAATTTTTAAAAATATAATACAATAAAATCTTTAAGTTCAAACTTAAATCAAAATATTTCGACTACAAACTGTTTTTATTGTGAATCATAACATTTTGATTTCATCACTAACATATAAACATATAGATAAAAACAAAATACAAGTTTGGGTTGGAGGTAACTTGGATTTTTCGCCAATCAATTAACATTTATGAAAAAGTCACAAGTCACATTTACTTTTGATATCAACTAAATAAATTGTTACGTTATGATTAATTTACTTAAACTACTTTGCAAAACTGTACTACACTTCATTCATATTAAAAATAAATTAGTTTTTGTTACTAAAAAAAAAATAAGTACACTATGAAAATAATCATATACATTTAAGGAGGATTTTAATAAATAAAAATTGCAAATAGAAAATTAAATAAACAAAACTTGCAATAAACTTTTTTGTCTTGTTTTTATTTAAAATACGTTGAAGTTGTTTATAAATAACGTTCAGATATGCTTTTTGTATCTTTTTAGTTTATATATACTTGAAATTAGATTCATATAAAGTTTATAAACCTTCCAAAATAAAAAAAAAATATTCGAATTAAGTTATAGTTATGACACATTTTAATTATTCCATCCTTTTAGTACAAATGTGTGTTCATTAAAATTATTCTGAAATTTATTTTTCTAAGAAGCTATTATAAAAGTTAAAATGTATGTAATTACTTATAGAGAGAATTTTAATTAATTGAAAGGTAATTTAATAAGATTCATTACTCTAAACAAATAATTAAATACTAATTAATGAATGGAAATTATATTTAAGCAGAGTTAAAACTATCTGACATGTTTAAATATATAAAAATAAGATACAATATTAAAAGTAGTGTAATTTGGCAGCAAAACCTTAAATACTTTTATGTACCTGTTCATTTTTTTACAACGTGATAAAAAGTTAAAATTAAAAAACATTCTCATTAGATCACATTCTAAAGAGGTGAAGCGTACTTTTTTCATAAATCTTGTTTTACAATGACCTATGACCATGTAAATAAATAAATAAATTCCGTGTAATGGTTAGTCGTTAGTAAGATCAACTATTACGAAATAGTGAAAATTTGTTATAATCATTACTTGATAAATGCAAAAAAGAAAAAAACACCTTTTTTATAAGGTGATCTGCAATACAACGATGAGTTACAACGATTATTATTATTTTAGTTGTTTTTCCGGTATCATGATAACCCCACGCGCAGCTTCACCACAATTGCATTATATGATGGCATGCAATACAATTGTGTACAGGTTGTACATTATATTAATATCGCGACCTCCCAAGAGATAGATAGCATCCGTGTCAAGAGTTCCTTGTATAACACGTCGCAGAAACCCTACGTTTCTTTTCTAGACTCATTTTTGTTTTTTGTTTTTTTCAACTCTACACGTACATTCGCCGATATGCATCTATCACGTACATATTACATATTCATTATACTCATTGTAATGGGTCGTTTTAATACGAAAAAACGCATGCGCGTCGTAAACACGACCCTAATTATCTAGATGTAACATTACGCGTTCAGTGGGTCTATTTTACTAAAACTTGTTTCTCCGATAATTTTGATATTCAGTCATAACATCGAAGTCCATTCGAGCAATAATTATACATCGCTGAACTAAAAAAAAAAAATGATGCGAAGGCCGCTGGAATCGAGCACTATACCATAGAGGAAAATTATGCAGTTGTTTCAACAACATACAAGTGATGCTATAAAAAGGAACGATTCAAGTCGCAGTGACTAAGCGTACCACAAGACCTCACATTTATTTTTACTGATATTCTGATTCATGCTTTTACTTACAGTTTACTGTAATTTTCGTTGAATAAAACAATATAATTCTTCAAGGCACTTGATTAAAGGTATCATTAGAATCAATTTGACCATAATGAAAATTTTTTATCCATAATTGGAATGTAGATCGGTACATTCAATTATCACGAACAGGATATTATTGATTGAAATAGAAATTATCATTCCTGAGCGAATATTTTCGTTATTTGCTATCTATTTTTAGTACGAACAATCACGTTTTAGATCGGAATTATATATATATAATTAAAACGTAATAAAAAAATAATGAAATACAGTGATTAAGTCAGTAAGTCTAAGATTTTTAAACACAAATTTAAACACCTTTCATCATCATTTTATTCATCCGTTCATTACCAGTACATAGTTACAATTTTTGATATTAAGAAACTAACTAACATTTATACTGTTTAACATTAAAAAATATCAAAATAGAATTTAAATTTACTGGTTAGTATTAAAAAATCGGTACTAAAATATAATATATTTAATTTATTTAGATTTATATACACAATAATTTAATACAAGTAAACAACTTATTTTTAAATTGTACATGGAATCGTAGTTAAATGTTTAAAATACGTTTAAAAACCGGGGCTTAACAGGTTCACTGAAGTGATTTTTTTGACTTCTTTGATATTGTAAATAGAAATTGAAAGTTCTAAATTCTACATGAAAATGTTTTATTTTAACATGGAAAATGGTGAAATATTTTTAACTACCTTAAAGTTAACGTCTTAAAAAATCTTGTTTTATATGTTTGTTAGTCTTATCTTGTTTTTATTCAGGGAAATTATAATAACTCTGAAGTGTGTAATATGATAATTTACTACATAATATTGAGAGAATATTGTTAACCCAGAATGTTATATCATTTGAAACATTTTACAGTTATCTTCTTTAATTTAGTGCCAATGCGTTACAGCATTATACTACTAACGTGTTATTTTCAAATATGTAGTGTGTATACTTTATAATCATGCTTAGACATCTACTACGGTATTAATACTTATAATATTCAAGTGTTTTTTCTTCAAACACTTTATCATAAAATTTGTCTCACGAGATTTTATCGATAGCAGACGGTAGAGAAAATTATATTTTCTCTTTACTTTTATTTAACGTTAAACACAACAGTGTGAAAAAATAACAAAAACTTTTTTTTACAACGTGTTTATGAAAACTCTTAAGTTTTGCGCCTTTTCACAATCCAATAGGTACGCATTTTAAAGTAAATGTTAAGTAAAATAAAAATGCGGACTAAATGCAAACTTCTTAGACACACCACTTCTGGATTTGACGCACCCTATTCATAATCCTGTTATGAAAATACCATACAAAAGGAAAATACTTGGGTTGGAGAATATATTTGGATTATTTATTGAACTCTACACATAGGTAGGCACAAAATGTATGATATTTATCACAATATAAATACATTTTCACGTTTATTAACCATTGCGGTTTGATAATACAAGACTATTAAAAATTACTGCGTTGAATGTATAGAAAACAAATGTTACATTAATATTGTTATTAAAATACTATAGTCAACTTTTTATGTTATGGACTGAGTGATCTGTGTATAATCGTTAGTTATTATATATAAATTGTATAATCATTACAGTTATTTAGTATTTATCGATGACGTATTTATTAACGTACATCACAATTTGTATAATTTAATCTTTCTTAAACTGTTTCCAACACCATGTACATTGTACATTTTATAATTTAAAAAATGAACATAATAGGTAGAAACATACGATTTAATTTTTGTTTGTTTTCCTTTTCAACAACTCCAAAAGCGGAGCATTTTTAATACTACCTCATCGAAATTTGAATTAACTAGTCGAAATGCAATAGTTACGAGTAAGTAAAAAAGAAGTACTACCGTGTATACAGTGAAAAATGTATTAGTTTTACAGTTATGATTTATATTCTTTCTTCGTTTGCAAATCTGTTGAACAGCAATGCATACACGGCATTTTATATCATAAATTAAGCACAGTTAACAGGTTATATTCTGAATATATTCTGATATTCTGATACAAAGTAAAATCAAGTGAAAAAATCAGAACTTATGTTATTGTATAATTTTTTGGCACAAATTAAGAATTCCTTCTACTAAAGCCGTAGGAACGTACTGCTCAAGTTTTACATCCGAACACTATATCCAGCTGGAATTTTTTGCCAATCACTAACTCCAAACTGATTCCAATAAGTGACCGTAGCTACCGTAAAATGTGCTGATTCGATGCTAACAATGTCACTTGAATCCGTTACCACCGTGTGGGCCACCCGCAGTTAATAATCGTGCGGCCGCGTATGCAATATTTTACATTATTGTACGACAAACCGCGATGAGCACAAGGATTGAACGATCATTATCGCCCGGCCAGGATGAGGAGAAGGTGACTCCGGTAAGTGTCTACTACACGAAAAAACGGCTAAACCCACGTAGAAGCGTCGCGAAAAGAGAATACAAACAATAATAACAATAATGAATAATAGAAAAAAAGTGTTTACGATCAGAACAATGTTGCGGCGTTTGAGCGTCGTCGTAAGTAATCGATGATCGCGACCGTCGAACGTGTTCGAGGGCGGTGACGATGGCAGCGGTGGTGGTTGACACGTCGGCGGCGGTGCGTGTGCGACAAAATATAATAATATATTTTCAATGTGGTCCTTACGCGTCGCTGCCCGCGGAGGATAGGAGTTTCGTGCCGACGACAGTGAACTGCAACAACATCGTGCGTACGTAATATAGATATACTTATACAAGTATGTGTATGCATGTTATCTTTTTTCTGTTCGTCCTGCGATCCTCTGTTGCCCGCGTCATCCTTCGAACCTCCGACCACCCCGCCAAGGCGATGACGGCGAAATACTCATACCTAACTTCATCGGATCGCATCGCATGATTGAACACGTCGCACGAAAAATATTATTATATAATATTATGAACGCTTCGCGATAGAACGTCGCTCGTTCGAGATAACGCGCGAGGAGCGACGGACGAAAAGTATGAAAATAAAAAGAGGGATATAATTCTATAACTCCTTTTCTCTCTCATGAGTATGTAATACAAAATAATATATAAACATTATTTTATATCCAATATCTATCGTTATGCAACGCTATTTTTATTATATTATTATTCTATATTTTACCAAACAGCCGATGGTCAGTACTGTAGAACGGTGTTTCTCAAACTACGGACCGTGGTTATAATCCTGGGAGGCCGTCAAGTATTTATTTTGTTTATTTTTAAAAGTATATAAAAACATTAATTTACTATAGATACATTTTAATAATCTATCTGTGTGAAATAGTACATATAATTTTAGTATTTATAAAATAAAATAAAATAAAAATAAAAAAATAATAAAATAATTAAAATAAAATAATAATAAAATAATTAAAATAATTAAAATAAAATAATAAAATAATAAAATATAAAATAATTTATGAATAAGGGGGCCTTGAAAGTTTTACATTAAATTTAGAGGGTTCCATGACAAAAATATTCGAAAAACACTGCTGTAGAGGACTGTCGAGAATCGCACGAGAAGAAAATTTGTACACAGATTATTCTAGGCGTTTTGTCGGTTCCGCGGAGCGATGCAGTATTATGACATGCTGTAGTAAAACACAGCATTGGTTCACCAGATATTCGTAAGTTCTGAGATTTAATAAAGTTTGCGGACCATTTTGTATAATTGAGTCACGTCTTATATTTCCTTTCCAAGGTGTAAAATGATATCATGCAAATTTTCAACGAACAACCTTTTGAGTTTCTTTTGAATTGTCATGAAGCATAATCGTTTTTTTTTCTTCTCACTTTTTTTTGGACACTTTCCGAATTTGAATAAAATATTTAAATTAAATTATATGAATGATTGGAAATCGTTTTTTAAAGGGTAGTCCTTTCAACTTTTTTGATTTTTGTAACAATTTTGTCACGTTATTACTACGAATATTTTCAATTTAGAATTATTATTTTATATTTATTTTACATCAACTCTCGCTTTGAATAATTTTTATAATCAAATGATCAACCATTTCAAATGTATACAAATTATTACAATTAACATTACAAAAAACTTGAAACCTGTGTCTGACCAGATTTTTTATTCTTCAGAAACCTCTAATCGACTTTTCTTTGTACTCAAAAACAAATAAAATAAACTACTAAGATCCTATTACATCTTGAATTTATTTTTTGTGTTTGCCATTTGAATCAAAAATTAATAGATGATTAACTCCGTGAAGCTAATATGTTTATGAACTCTGACAAGGTCAATAGCCATTCCGGATATAAATAAATTAGTTATTTTAATTTTTATGATCGTCGTGATAAGCGAGCGATTTGTAGTCTTCTGTTTGCTACCTCTTTATATCCAGACGTATTCTATTGGTATAGTAAAATGGGATGTTTTGGTTGCTTTTTCGTCAGTAGTAGTCTATTATTATCAGTTTATCCCTGACAAGTATTATAAATGTAAATTAATTATTGGTAATTGTGTTCCTCTAAACATAGCCCTATCTACGGTTTGACGTCTATTTAGTTATAATTAAGTCATCGTTACTTTACCCTCTACTGCTATTACTTGTATTCATGTCATTAGTTACCTCTCAGTCATTTAAATGCAACAATTGAGTTCACATTTGTATAGTACACCTCCGACCTGAAACCCAACTGTGTTCATTATATTTATGTGCATTATGTGCATGTATTATTTCAGTGTAATATTTTTTTAAGATATGCCACATGGCATTCATTGATCTTCAACAATAAAATAATTGCCACGCAGTATTGATACCTATGTAATATATTTTTATTTAATTTTATATTTTCATAATATTTTTTTAAATATCATCAGAATGGCGTAGAATATTCTATTTTAAATTCAATTCGAACCAAATAAAACTAATGGGTAATTTGTTATGTATTCAAGAGTTCTGTATTTTGTTATAAAGTATATTTTAAGTATACTTTGAAAAATCTATCTCCAGTAACTATACCTGTACCTAACCAAACCTTGAAAACAAAATGTTTTAGTTATGAAACCTAGTCCATGGAGGAATACCATACGCTGCTTCCCTACAAATTTCGAAGGGTGACATTTATGATAGCTTAATGTTGCTATGGTGTAAATATGAAATAAAAAGTACAACTTGCTAACAATAAGACACATTCGAGGAGTGATGAATAATACAATACTATCGTCTGATCCGTGTGCACCATATCAAGTATTTTATATGAAAATATCTATATTTTGTTGTTAGTAAAGATTACAACGACGATCAAAATATTTAACATAATATCCTAGTATTACACTTGGACTTGGATTTTGAAATATTATGGTATAATTGATTATTTTTACTGGTATTGACAATTAAAAAGTATAAAGGGATTATATTTGATACATATTTTACTCCGACCTCCGTTTCTTTTAAAATCGTTTTTCGAACAGGACAATTTACGACAAACACCAATACAATTAAGACAAGTAAGTATACTTGGTTAATCAAAACTATACTACATTTTTCTTCTTTTTTTCTTTTTTTTTTTTTGTAAAGCCATAATTATATTGCATAGATATACCCACATCAGTATAATATAGAGATAACGTTATAAAAACCGGTTTTCAGAGAAATTCTATTTTTTTATATACTTACTTCTCATAAATGTCGGCGATAAAGATATGACATAATATACCACACTAATAAAATTTACTTAACACCTGACAGGATTCAACGTGCGGAATACCTATGTTTATATTTACACGTATGGTCTAATGAGGTAAATACATATTATAACATTAATAAATAATTTCAATTTTCTGGTAAATAGTTTTTAACCCACGCATAATCAATTATCGATGGATAACTTATAAGGTACACTAAACATTTATATCACGAATATTACACTTGATTGAATATGAATACCAATTTTTAGTTTGGATACGAAAATGTTTCGTATTACCATGTTCACACTTGTTTTTAAATTATTATTTGATTTTATTGATATTTTTTAGTGACCTGATTTCTATAAGATTTACGTACGTCGAATGTGACATTTGTCAATTCAGAATTTTAAATATCTCATTATATTATAACCCGTATACATTTAAACTATAGCTCCTGAAAAGTTATTGTAACAATGGTTCAAATATGATTAAAATATCTCTAAAAAGGTATTATAGCATAATATATAGCTCACTATCACATCTGTATTTAAACCTAAATGTACATCAAATATTTTGTTTTACTTGTACCTTTTGAGTTTTTTATTTTAACACTTTATTTTCCAAAAAGTATTTATAATTTTGACAATTTTAAATGGCCGCAACTAAATAACCTAGGATTTGATTAAATATATTTTACATAATTTGTTTTCATAAAAAAAATATTGAACCGTTTAAATATTGTTTGTAAATGAAACGTACGTCATTTGATTATATATAATATTTTATTTGACAGTATAATTATTGTATCGTGTAATTTATACAAAAGTATAAGTTGCAATTACATATATTTGAAAAAAAATAAAACACATCAATAGGTACCTACTGAAGAATAAAATACCTACATATCAACTACTATTTAAGTAGATTATAGTATTTATATTTAAGTAGTGTACGTATATCGAATATAAGTAAAAAAAATATATAAGACTATAAAGATATATTTAATTATATTAAAATAAAGAAATATATATTTATTGTAAACAATCACTTATTCAAATTAATTTAAATCAATTAATCACAATTCACTAGACATCCCGCACTTGTCTTATACATATATATAATATATGTATATATATTATACATACATATATTACTCCTTATATAAACGCTATTTTAATTATATTAAAATTTAAAAAATCAATTTCTTCTAGTATATAATAAAATAAATATCGTTTTCCGGTTGAGGGAAACTATGGTACAATCCCTAGAATTTTATTAAAATGAGTTACCATTCTAAAGGAATAGTTTTTTTCAAAAGCTAATTAGTGATATTAAGGAAGATTTATGACTTTTTTAAATACAAATTGCATAGTCTTAACAAATACACAGGTCTAATAAATAAATACTTAATAACAATGGTTTATTCAAATAGTACTAACCTACTTACCTACTTAGTCATCTTAAAACAAAATATTTAAAAAAATAAATAATGATAATATAATTTCATAAAATATATATTTCAAATTTCAAACGTTAATACATTGATAATCAGGATATTTCATGTTCAACACAATAACACAACTATACAGAACATGAAACAAGAATATACATGTATATTTATTTTAATTATGCGTTGTTGTGTTAAATATGAAAAATCCTTATTATAAAGTATATATAGATATTTGTACGTATTATACATATTTAATTTATTTTGACATTAAATAACAAAACAACGGTATATTATACCGTATAACCCATTGACGGTATATCAATTTGTGCTAAAATATCATTTTTAACCTGGTGAAATATTTGTATTATCATTAAAATTCCTGAATAAATACACTAATTACATTTTTTACTTCCTCACTCTCTCCGATAACTCTCCAAGTAGGCTCTTAAATTAATCTAACCAAGAGACGTCCTCTAAACTCTTCTGAATTAAATGGTTGGATGGTTTATAATAATAAGTATGTAATATACATACTTATTGTTACATTTCCAAACAAATGACACTACAAATCATTTTTACATAAGTATAGTGTACTTTTTAGGGTTTGAAATAAAAACACTGTGTTATACAGTTAAAATGTTACTAATCAACATGGTAATAAGAACTTGAAAATAAATATCAGTTAATAAATCTAAACTGTTCACATTAATTAATTATGGATGATGGACAATCAATTTTACTTATTTGACTTACTGCATTTTAATAAACCGCATATGTATCTAAAAGAGAATATTATCTGATTTTTGAGTACCACATACAAATTTTAGCAATCAACAGACAAATAACTTATGACTAATTTAAATTTATTAGAGAGGTACATTTGTTATAGTGCTTAGAAACAAGTGTGTATTCATTAATTGGGTATGTAGTAATCCAAGTATTACGTAAACTAATAGAATCACTATCTCTTTATCCTACTTTTATTCCATTAACCCTAAGCATGTAAAAACTACTATTTATAGTGGTATTTTTATATTCAGGTTGGGAAACAAGTTATTAACAAATATATTAAATAGGTATAAATTTTATTAACATAAGCGAGAATTTTGAAATATTAATATTATTTTTTTAGTTGATTTGGAACAACGAAAAGCTTTGAAACTTTTCCTTGTTACATGACCACTATATAACACTATATGTTCCACTGCGCCCAAATGCCTGTGTATGAATATAGACGTAGTGTTATTGATAATTAAGATATGATTTAACTTTTAAGTAAGGAGTTGATGCGTATTTGCGCAACTGCTGAATATCTATCCTAGTAAATATATTATATTATTAACCAAGTCTTATAGTATTATTTTATTTTTTTCAACAATTCATCCACGTTGGACCATTGCAGGTGGAAGTTGCGACAAAGGTGGACTTCGTCGTTAAATCGTACTGAGTCTATCGAGTCCGGGTCACTACAGGTGTACTCAGTTATTGTAAGTCATTTTCTACGTAATTATAAACGACGATACAAAAGCTACATTGTAATAGTGCATTTTCGATTCGTGTTGAAAGCCAACTAAGTTAAAAATTTAAAAGTAAAATCAAATCAAACGTAGATGACTCGAGGGAAAAAAACTGTCGAATGTGAAACGTGCCTATAACTAACTATCACAACAATAAAATGTAAAACCGATATAAAAAACAGCATTTTCTATTTCAAGTTTTACTGAGTAACGAGCGTAAAGCGTCAATGTATACGAATTCTAACGAATCCATCATATCATGGAATCTCATCCCTCTACCAACGTCGGTTATGCTTTATCTAATAACTAGACTAATTATACTTAACAAATCCGTGGAACTGTAAAAGTGAATAAAAAAAGTTATTAAAAAGTTATTTTAAGTGAAGAAAAAAACCTTATGCATTCATCAACTATTTTGTCAATAATAAACGTTATAAATGACTGACTTTTGCACCGTTTGAAAAATATGTATCTCATAAATTCTTTTAAAAATAAGGTTATTAAATAGTTAAAATTAATCGACGATGAGTACCACTAAAACGTAATAATCAATCGTCATTATAATCGAAGAGTATACTAACAAATCGTATTTATATCTTAATTTTTTGTACTTTAGTACAGTGGTGGCCAAACTACGGCCCGCGGGCCAACTCCGGCCCGCCATCATTTAATATCTGGCCCGCGAAAGTCTTCTATATTACAGCACTTATTTGTATAACTGTAATATTTTGCATTTACGTAAAAAAAAATTTAGAATGCATTTTTTTATGGCCCGCGATAAAAAAAAGTTGTTTTTTATGGCCCGAGGAAAAAAAGTTTGGCCACCACTGCTTTAATATATTATCAATAACTTTTTACAGAAAAATTTAAAATTTAACCAATCCGATAATTCAGTTATCCAAGTATAAACTGTCGCAACAAGGATTTCACTGATATATATTATAAACGTATAAAATAATACATTTACACTTTACATCGATACCTAGATTTAGAAATTTAGAACACTTAAAAGTATTATTCCATTGATTTATAAACTAAAATAATCATGTATTAATATTCTTCACGCATTTATTTTTCAATATGAATTAAATAACCGACTACAATAAATATTTTTCTGAGGTAACTGTGCTCAAAATATACATGACACTTTAATTAAATCTGAAAACCAGTATACCAAACTAAACCCAGTTAAAATATGTCAATCAAGTTTTAATTATAAACCCGTGTATATAATATGTACAACGAATTATTTAGAAAATCATAACCGAATAATTATTCAAACTTAATCTCGACCAGATGACCGCCCGGAAACGTAAATAATACGGTGATCACTAATTCAATTTTGTTAATTTTTAAACATATCGTTTACGAAAGTGGAACCGCTTGAAAATAAGAAGGAACTTGGTTTTCAATCAATAATTTGATCACATCGTTCAGAAGAACATTGATTTGGTACTACTATGAACACATGGTTCGTAACATTTACAAAACGGTACAACGTTTGTATATCTGTGCAACCTAACAACAGCAAAATATTGAAATTAATTGTACATTACGTGGTGAACGAAACTTACCGACAAGGTAAAAACACAGTTCACTGCGGTCTGGAGTCGTCTGAAAACGTCTGCGGTGCACCGAAACACCGAGAAGCGTATGGAAACGGACCGGTCGCGTTAGTCTTGGGTCGAGGCCGCATAAGTTGCCCCGCGCGGTAAACGGTGAAAAGCAAACCGGGTTTTCAGGTCCGACACATTGCACCCGAGTACAGGCGAGCGACGGTACAATGTAGGGTCGGAAAACGTTCAGACGGGAACATTGTCACGTCTAAAGTCCAAGTGTGACGTCCATGTCTGAAGTCTGGTGCACGCGTGCTGTGACTGGCGGCGAACGAGACGAACACGCGGGCGCCCTTAATCACCTACGGTAACGTACGCGTCGCTCCGCGCAACGTAGTACGCGCAAGTGCCGCACGTAGAAACCCGCCGACTGCGAACCCGTGCAAGTGCCGGGCACGTACCGCGTACGTAGGACCGGTTGTTACGACGACGGGAACTGGGCCGCGAAGGAAGGAACCACGAGCCGCGCGGTGGTGGTTTTCGCGCGCAAACAGTGCCGGATACCGGGTACCATGTCTCGCCGCGGCTGCTGCAGTACGACCGATCGTATTCGGATTGTCGCGGTGACGAGCCCTTCGGTTGGTCGGCAACCGGAGCCCCGGATTCGGAGTCGTCTGCGAGTCGTGTTCCAAAAATGTCACGAAGGGACGGCGGCGTCGACGACGTTGATGGCAGACCGACCGGGAACGGTTTCTAGTGAGGGACGCGCGCGCGACCGAGCTGCACGTTTACACGTGAATACGTATGTGTGCGCGCGCGCGCTTTTGTGTACGCGCGTTCCGGCCGTTTTTCGTTCGCCCAGCGATCATCGGTGGGTGGTCACGACCCGTGAGCGACGGCGAAGAAGAAAAGGGGGAAAAAAAAGACGCGTGCAAAGAGAGAAGGGTAAAAGCCGAAACCGACCCCCGCGAGACTCGATCCATCGCGGCGACGGGTCTTATGGGGTAAAGTTATTTTATTTTCTTGTTTCACGTCCTTCCCCCGCAGCCCCGACCGAGTCGAGGGAGATGTCTTTGTACGCGCATCACGACCTCTGTGCCTTGCCCCTTACCGCCGTACCGATGGCCGGAAGGCTTGACAAGGGCGGACGGAAATAATCAATTACGCAGGATCGTTGGCGGGATGGACGAGCGCTTGCGTGCGTGACTCTGTGGGCGTGACCGAGGGGTGGAGCTCACCACCATCGTAGTCATCCCCTTCGCCACAAACTTCCGTCGTCGACACTTACACACTCGCGTCACACACTTACACAAACACATTCGTACGAACACACACTCGCACACAAACACGCGCGGGCGCTGGTACGACCCTTCGCCACGATGTCGTGGGGGACGGTCAGATAAAAATCTTCGTCGCCGACGTGATATCACAATAATCATAAATACAATTACCCCGAAACAGACGGGAGTTCGCCTCTCCGAACATTTCGGTATTTTTTCTCCCGAGATCGGTTCTCTGCCCTCGTCACCGCCATTGCGTATATTTTAATGATATGAAACGTACAATAATGTTTTGGCAGTACCAAAGTTTATTTGTACTTACATCAAATGCGTACTGCATGGATATGCAACTCGTTGTTATAAAACAAAGCTCACGGTTTTTTTTTCCACCTGCCTTTATGTTATAGTTGTTTACGTACTATTATCGTTGTTTTGTTTATGTGTATACAACGTAGGTCGCACATTATTATAATAATATACAGGTGACAGGGTATTTCTTTTAACGAAATTCAGACTCGTGGGCACCCATCTGTGAACACTTAATGATGTTGATTTTCTGGTGCCAGTGTAGCGTGCGATCTACAAGCTCGTTTCTGGTGTAGAGTGCGATCTACCAGGCTGTTTTTGGTGAACGCGATTTGTGAGCCGCTTAGCATTACCCAAAATACACCACGAGAAGGTGGGCTCACACGTATTTCAAAAATCTCAACTTCAAAATCGCATCCACTTAGTATAAGTTTCGTTAAATAAATATTTAAAATAAAAGTTTTGTTTTAATCGCTATTTATGAATGTAGCACGCATATCATCTAAAAAACCAACGAACAAATCTGGTGCACTTTTCCGCCGCACCTTCCAATAATACAGATCTAAATGTGACTGGAGCATATAGATAGGTACGCCTCTCATTTTTACTGATAAAGAACTGGATAGTAATGGGTAAATTACAAGTAGACCACATATAAGTGGTAGATCGCACGCTACACTGGCATCGATTTTCTATAATCGAAAAAACAGATGGTAGTAATAGACTGCAAAAGTTTTTATTTGTATATAACCATATTATAAAAGTTTACTTAGGAAACTAGTCACATTATTATCATGCTTGAATATTGAATACTTGAAAAAAAAAATGTATATAATATACATATTATCTACTAATTGCACATTATTACAATTGATTTTAGTAGCGTACGCAGGACTGTTGCATAAGGAGGGGTTTTCGATATTCGAAAAATAAAGAGATTGTTATTTACATAGTATAAAACTGTATTTCAACAACATATTTAGAATTAAAAATGTAATTTTTATTCAACTTATAATTAAAAAGAAACTTTTTACACAGTTGTAATTTTGTTATATATAAAAAAAATAGATAATAATAATAATAATGGGATAGACGAGCCCAACCAAATTTTTCGGATACTAGGGGTCGGAGGAATCATCAATACAAGAGGCTGTGTTGAGTAGTAATGGACCTCAATGGCCTACAAAAGGTTATAATAATAATTATAATAAAAAATTACTAAATAAACATGTAAAAAAAAAATTTTAATTTAAAATTTAATCGCTTTGACTGTTTTGCTAAATCATCAATTAAAGCTTCTGGACTAACTTCAATTTCACGATAAATATTTAACGAAGCCAATCTATTTAAACAGGATTCTTCCATAGTATTTTGTAGGTATGTTTTAAGATGACAAAGCGTTGAACAATTTCTCTCTGATATAGAATATATGTACCGATACCATGGTTTATAACAATGAATACAAAATTCAAAAAAAATTAGACACTAAAATTTTAATTAATACAAAAAATAGTAATTAAGTACAACTGCGTACTAAAAAGTAGTTGTTATGTGACTGTCCGCTCGTATTTAGAAATATTTCAATTTATCGTGTGAACAATCGAAATATTTCTGTCAATCATTTTTGTATTATTGTAAATATGTTTGTGTCATGACAGCAACTGCCGCAACTTTTATATATAGTGATATTAATATCACTAGTTTGACATATGTTCATGGCATACATGTCATCAGTGGCATACATTCAATCTTGCTTATGGGGGGGGGGGGGGGGAACAAAAATAATCGTTATCTTTTTTTTTTTTGGTGCACAGATAAATAAGATAAATAACTGCTATAAATAGATATTATTTTATACAACATTTTTTACCAATTTACAGTTTACTTTTACTTTACAGTAAATTAATAGCTATTGGAATATAAAAACAACATAGTTAACAAAATTTTCAAACACCTATCAATATAATTATTTAATTATCATAATATTTGTTTAGTTGTATATTTTAAGTTCAAAGCGTAATAATGAAACTACGAATATATTACACGTCATCAATAATAAAACAATTTTCTTTTCTTTTTTTTCGGCCCGGGGGGGGGGGGG
>NW_020271713.1:5278804-5306516 GCF_003268045.1 Sipha flava
TTTTTTTTTTTTGGTGCACAGATAAATAAGATAAATAACTGCTATAAATAGATATTATTTTATACAACATTTTTACCAATTTACAGTTTACTTTTACTTTACAGTAAATTAATAGCTATTGGAATATAAAAACAACATAGTTAACAAAATTTTCAAACACCTATCAATATAATTATTTAATTATCATAATATTTGTTTAGTTGTATATTTTAAGTTCAAAGCGTAATAATGAAACTACGAATATATTACACGTCATCAATAATAAAACAATTTTCTTTTCTTTTTTTTCGGCCCGGGGGGGGGGGGGGTTGAACCCGGCCCCCCCCCCCCTATGTACGCTACTGCATGATTTACAGTTTCATGTCTTGTGATTATACATTATCTACTGGCTACTCTATTTTATTAAAACAGAAAATAATATAATAATATTATATAATTCATCGCTTTCATTTCTTATCAAAAATATTTCCTAATTTTAATATTCTAACAGCCACTTATAAACGTTTGATTTTATAGCTTAATAAAGATTGTTTTTCCCGAAAATTGTAACTTAATGATAAGCACAAAAACTTAATATCATATTCATATGTGATTTATTTATTATAAAACGCATACTGCAATACATCAACATATTACATTCATTAAATTAATATATTTTTTGTTACTTAATTTTTTTACTTGTATAATATTGAATAGTCAATAGAACTAATGCTATAATTTTAGTCCGTAAACCAAAAGAATTATACATAAAACGACTACTACTCTGTACTTAGGCAAAATAGGAAAGTGTAGAAGTTTTAATCTATAGTTTTATATCATTCATACGAGTATTTCCCTACTCGTGTAAACTCATAACAAAATAATCATTCTGTATTTGTGTACTCGTCGACGTTCATCACATCGTCGCTGCACCGGTAAATATTCTTGCATTATTATTATTGCACACCATAGAGTAACGGTTCTTACGAAGAACGCACTGCATTTTTTCTACATATTATTGTTATTATTGTTTTCGAAAAATCTTCGTGATAAATTGTTGGAAGAGTTGTGTTTTTAATTATTTATGGCCATTGATAAATACGTCTAAAAAAAAAAAAGTTTCAATACAAGTTTGATGCTTTCACGTATATTACGATTACATAAAAACAATTGTACACTATGAACCCTACATTTTGTTTACGTAAAAATAATGCGTATAGAACTTATATACTCACAAAGTCTTTCAAATATATACTAATCAGTGGCGTATATAGGGGGGTGCCTAGTGGGCTACAGCCCCCCCCCACAAATGTTTCAAAAAACTTAAACGTTTGTTATATTTTAATGGTGCTTTATGCTTATTCAGAAGTCATTTTATAAAAAAAAAAAAAAAATAGAAAAATAACTTTAACCTAGTGGTATTTATTTTATTCAATTGTACTTCAATAGTTCATTAAAATGTTTTAAGGTTCTCAATTTATAGTTCAATGCTTATTATTAAGAGTTAATTATACAATAAATAAATAAATTATAATTGTATAATACATTTTATTCATAGCATATTTTATTATAGAAATAGTCTAGTAGACATATATATATATATATATTAAATAGTTAAGTACCACATCATATATCCTTTGTTCATAAGTACAGGATTATTCTTATTATAGGAAATACGTAAATAATATGATCATTTAAGACAATTTTTATTGCTTTTGTCAAATAGTTTTGAGACGTTCTGTAAATGAAATGTAGATATGTACCTACTGTGTCTTGTTAGTAATTCTTAGATAGCAGTGGCAATTTAACTAAGTCCATAGTAGTCCCTCCCGAAAATATTTTCTGTATACGCCACTGATACTAATATATTTATACCAACCACGCTTTAAAATAAAATAAAAATTGAGGGTGGTTTTCGAGAATTTCGGCAATTGTTTCGGAGAGTTAGTGTTTTGTTCCGGTGATGTTAAATATGTTTTACGTTTTACGGTGACTTGTACCGTATAATAAATAATGTTGAACAAATCGAGGGTTCTTCCTTAGACATTAAGTGGCTGGGTGAGATTTTTTTGTTGTCCGCTTCTAAGTCTTGTTAACGTAACTCCGTATTTTCTAGGTATGACCAATTTGTGTACGTTGGGTTTTACTACTCTTACGTTGGGTTTGACTTAGTGCGGAGTGAAGTCCATTTCTGTTGACATTTTATGATTGTTGTACGAGGTGATGTTTGATTACCGATTAACCGAATGTCCATTATTAATTTTTCAAAACTCTCGTTGAACAATAAATACGTACATCGTACGTTTTACTGAAACAACGTGAAAACGAAAAAATAAAATACGAAACGTGTCCGACGTCGGTTGGTCTGACGCGAAAACATTACATCGCGAACAGGGGCGTAGCCAGCGATCGATCGTCCGCGACGGAGCAACAAATAATTTTCGAACGGCGGCGGCACTGCCGGCTGCTTCGGGGCCCCTGGTATGCGCGGCAATCGTCTTAGCCGTACTCCAGGACGCCGGAACACCGGAACGGACAGCGCGAAGCGGACGGTCAATTGAAATGACTGTCGGTCGCCGGACGTCTGCATCAGGGCCGCAGCGGCGCGCAGCGATCGCGCCGACGTTGCGTTTTACCAGTCGCGTTTGCCGCGCGCGCGGTTTTTAATTCTCGCCGTGCAGCTGAACCTAAATGGTAACCGTTCGAAACGCTCGTAACCCAAAAAAAAAAAAAATCACGTAAAGTTCGTAACCGTGGGCCGGAACTTCGCACACGTATGCGGTTTCAACGCTCTCGCGGAGGAACGATCGCCGCTCGAGTGTTCCGGCACGGAGGTTGTGTTTCTCCGGCGGTTCGGTCAGGAAATACAAGAAGAAATAAATAACCGGGAAAATGTTCGCACCGAGCGCTGAGATTTCTTCTTTTTCCCGTCGCTCGTTTGCACGTCTGTTCGTGGAACGATTTTCGCCAACCGACTGGAAAAGAATGTACTCTTCTCAACGTTACACAATGTAACAAGTGAATGCGCGCGTACTAAAATAGTACATATTGTAAACTGTTCAGTATTTCAGTGTTTTCGGTTTGTATACCATAAGGTAACGGTAATTGTCGCATTTTACGAAGACTTTAAATTAATCGATTCTCGTCTATAGGGAAGATTAGTGTGACGTCACAATCTTTAATGATAACGAGTCTGGTTCCAAACAAACCGTTATCACGGTTCATTCCATAAGAAACTCATGGTCTGTAACCCTTTTTATTTTGTGAATATACTTTGAATTGTGTACAAAAATTCAGATATAGATTTAAGTATACTTTAAAATATTATAATTATAATTTTTAATTATGGTTAACTGCTGGGCACCCCTGTGTTCACACAATTCTGTTAGAGAATCGTGTAGTTTTTTTCGTTTTCCGACAGATGTGACATTACGAAATTCTTGGACAAATACAGTTAGGTAAGATTTATCGTTTGATATATTATTGTGTTATTTATACAATTAACACTATTATAATATGATTATAATTGTTTTATAAGAAGAGCATATTCTATTCCATCAAATAATAGCCGATTATGTAGTTGTCATTTTAAAGATAGTTTAAAAGAGAATGGTCCGTCTATATTTGCTTGGAATGAAAACAAAATAATGCATTTTGTTTCTCCCAAAAAAACGTAAAAGGTAATTTTTATTGTAACATATATTAATTATATACTATATTTAATTAAAAAATTCAAGATTATAAAAAAATTGTTCATCGATCATTTCATTTTACTTTCAAACGTACACTGTATTTGTCAGTGTTTCCCAAACTTTCTAAAATATTTCTCTTACCCAAAGCCAACAGAAAAAAGAGGAAGGGATAGGGATAAATATCCATTGATCAGGGCTTATATATACTTTATGTCAAATTATATTCTTTCTATTGTAACTATGTATTGACATGTTTTCAAAAACAAAAAAAAAAAAATTAAATTTCGCTCTATAATTTTTAATTTGATTTCATATTGAATATTTTTTTTTTATTGTTCTTAAAGAAAAAATTTTGGTTTCAATGTATCTCCAATATGTCCATTTTTTACTGAATACCGGTCCGGTGTAAAACGGATGGTTTTTTTTGACAAACGTTAAAATAACGGATATACTTCCGTTGCCCGTAGTATTTTATCGATTATCTGTAATTAAATTTAGTCAGTTCCAAACTTTTATGTATCATTTTGCAGTCCATCCATGCCGTAAAATTAAGATGTTTAATTTTGTAACTTTTTGAAGTTTTATCCCAAAGCACAGGTCTATTTTCAACCAGAAAAATCAACATTTTAATATCGATATCAATATCAATATTCATTTTGAGGTTTAAAGTTTAATTTTAATTTGAAAATTGAAAAAAAAACGGAGTAAATACCGGCGTTGTCAACACACTAGTACCTATAGACTGGCGTGGTTCACTGCAACGTGCCGGCGTCCGGTGTCCCGAGGGGACAACGTACGGTCCGGTTCTTATCAGCTAACGGATGATTTTTCGGTGCATAAAAAAATAAATACAGTGGAACCTCGATAAGTCGAAAACCTTGATAAGTCAAAAAAAATTCTGTTCCTTGCGTAAACTTTGATAACTCGAAAAAAAACTATAGACAACTCGAACATATTGTGCTCCGAATATAGACGGATAATAACAGATAGCTTTATAAACATTTGTCTAAACGTTCCAATGATTTTTTTTCTCTAATCGTATTTATTGTGTTTACTATCGTATGTATTAACATTAGTTAATCAATCTCGGCGCACAACAATATTTTTCATTTGTATCGGTATTGCCAGTAGTGTCGTTGCTAGGGTAGGACAAATAGGATATTTGTCCAGGGCCCCGCGCTTGTTAAAGGGCCCCTGTGATTTTAAATTATCATTTTAATACCGTGAAGCACATTAACATTTTATACCCTAAAGGCTAATTTCCAGGGCCCCGTAATACCTAGGGCCGACACTGATTACCAGTTGCTACTTAAAAACTTTAATACATACATACATTTTAAAAAATCTTTAAGTTGAATTTTTTTTCTAAAATCTTAGTAACTCGAAAATCTTAGTAAGTCAAAACTTCGATAAGTCGAAAAAAATTGCATTTCCCTTGAATTTCGACTTATCGAGGTTCCACTGTATACTAATCTATGCAGCACTGTTCAACGAATAACGATCCGTTGTAGAAAACAGACCGTTGTCGGTCGCCGTTAACAAGAGCTTTTAATCTTGATCCGCACCTGGTATAAGAGTCCGTTTGAAATTCACATTCGAATTATTAACTAGACCGATTGCACATTCACATTGAATAAAACACGACTATAACGTAACAATTCTAAATATACAAGCAAAAGTTTTGGATTCTTCGATACAAACCTTAAAGGATGATGTATAAAAACCATTTTTTTGAACTGGTTTCGTAATTGAAAACAAATTATTCACATTATGAGTATAGGAGTACCAGTATAAAGAAATTCAGACATTTTATGATAGTCTTGTAATATATCCGATGTTCTCAGTCAATCTTTATGATTGCTAATGTAAAACTACTACTTAGTTATAAAACAAAAAAAATAAGCATATTTTTCCTATTTTTTTTCTTTTTCTTTTAACGTTATCAGTATAAAATATTATTTTAGCCTTAAACAAAAATAGATAAAAATATATGACTTTAAAATTGATTCCTCGTTAAAATTTCGTTTTCATAAGTTTTTAATAAATTATGTTGAACGTTAATGTTGCACCGACAAAATGTGTAAGTGCTTTGTAAAATTAATTAATACCGTGATCGAAATGTTTAATGAACATAATTATAAGCCATTACCAGGAAGTATTTTAACTAAACAAAAACTTAATAACAGTTTAAAACGAAAAGCAGTTGACAACATGTTTACTAGACCGTCAAAAATGTTACATTCTGAACTAAATGATATTAAAAATATAACTTCTGAAAATGTTTAATTAATAAAATGAAATATACATAATGCACGATATTCAAAGTTGTCCCAATTACCTACTACATTAACACAAATTCACGAAACTTTCAAAAATATTATGGAATTTAAGACAATTAAAGGTGAAGACTTTTTGTTAGTGAATAATAACAAAACAAATATATTAGGTTTCTCGGCAGTTCGTAATTTACAAGCTTTATGCAGTTTGAACACGATATTTGTAGACGGTACTTTCAAAAGTTGTCCAAAACTATTTGATTAACTCATTTCTATTTAAGGTGTGCTAAATAACAATTATATCTCACTTGTTTATTTTTTACTGCCATCAAAGTCAACTAAATGTTATACCGATGCATTTCAACATTTAGTAGAAGAATGTAGATGTCGATTTTTAAAAGGCTATCATGCTGTTGCAAATGTTTTCTGGCCTTCTATTCAAATAAATTATGTAGATTTCTAGGATGCAATTTACATATGCATAAAAAATACATGGGACGCAAATTACATATACACAAAAAATACTCGGGACACAATTTATATCAAAATGCTACATTGAGACGCAACTTATAGTCACCCCTCTTAAAAATCGAGGTCTTCAAAAAAAAAAAAAAATTATTGTAATGTAATCAAATTTTTTGAAAAATCACCCAGTATTATATAGCGAGACGAAATCTAACACGATAATGTCCTTTTATTTATATTCTACGTGACGCCTTATATGGTGAAATTTAAAAAATCACTTAATGCCTTATATTCGAAAATGGTTCATGTTATATGTGCTGCGCATGACCTATATAGGGTTTCTAAAAAGGTACGTGATTGATTTTTTACATTGGATAGAATTGTGTCGAATCAAAAAAAAATTATTAAAAAGTACCATCGCGTGTAAAATTATTTATAACGTATGTTTTACCCATTTTTTTTATCGTCAGAACATAATATCACTCTTTGGGGCACGTGGCTAAATACTGCAATTTTCTACTGCGAAAATTACGAACAAATTTGAGAAGTGTGAACATGTTAAACTCGGAAAAGGCTTCAAGTATAAAATAAATTTGGCAATAAATTATACGTCCAAACCACGTATGTACCTATGTAGAGGTACACATCTTTAATTAAAATTCATATACGAACTTGGCCGTGCCGTTATTTATAGGACCCGTCTCGTTTTAACAGATTTAAAATTAATAAGAATCGCAAACAGTAAGTATAATATACATAGTGTTTGCACTCTATGATCAAAGTGACACAACCATCGAGTGATGGTGGCGTATATATATTTATTTACAATGGGCGTCCCGCAAAGGCGGCAAAAGTCCTCGAAAATAACACCGATGGAAAAAAAAGATTAGGTACATAAAAAACATTAAATGCACCCGGATTAAAAAAAAAAAATTACGCACTGTAATATAATCGTCGGACAACACGTCTCCGAGTCCATTTCACTCTTTCCCCTCTCTTTATTTTCTCTTTATCTATTTATAATATATCTCTCCTTTGCACTCATATAAACAATATAGTACAGTGGTGTTTACACACACATACACATATTTTCCCTTTCAATGTGTATCCGGTCCACCGACCTTTGGCCAGATGTCACTCATCGTGCAACCACTGTAATGAATTAATTCACTAAAGCCTGTTGTATAACAAAAATAAACATGAGTGAATAGGTAAATTTTTAAAATATACCACCCGTGCGTAGGATATAATAAAAATAACGATCATTATCAGACGATCGCCGAGAGAAATAATAAACGAATAACGTTTGACACTTATCGGCAGGAAATTAAAATAATTATGATTCCTGACCGATATCAACCATATTACCTAAATTCGTTCTAAATAGATAAACATTCTGTACACGTTAGATAATTATTGTAATTAAATTTATTTCTCGAATAGTTTAATTTTAATTTAAGTTAATGTAAGTATAATATGTAACTTACATATTTATTTATTGTAAATATTATATTTATATAGTAACTAAGGCGACCTATGCTACTGAAATTGATTAAAAATCAATAAAGAAATTAGGCCTGTATAATAAATTAAACATGACAGTTAAATTAACATGTAATTTTAAGTTTTAATTTTGTTGATTATGATCCTATAACGTTATTATCGTCTTCATTATACAACGCTCGCAATCAGAAACAAAAGTCTTGGTAATTGAACACAATCGTTAATAATTCGGTTTATTCACCAGGAAATACAGTGAACTTAAGCATTATAATTATTATTACTTTTGTCATAACATGATATAAAATATGATGAGCATATTTTTCAATATATGCATGTTCATATATGGTTTTCTTTTTGTACACACTAGGAAAATAATTCAATGCTTGAAATTGAAAATACAAGTGCTTGTGGATGTTGAGTAATAATATGATAGTAATAATAATAATAATAATAATAATAATAATAATAATAATAATAATAACAAGTCACACAGACGTATAAATTTACTCGAACCGTAAACAAGTACTTTGCCCCAGAAGTGCCCCTTTGTGTGAGTGTATATACTGGTACCGGGACAGGACAAACGGACGTGGGTACTTCGATTGACTTTGTCGGTGACACCATAAAAGACTGCAATGCATAATATGTATAATGACATCGAGAAATAATTTCATCAAACACTACGTATTCCTTTGAGTGAGAATGTACTTCCAGAATTAATTAATATTATACACAAATATTTATTTTACGTCCATCGTCCACTTCCATACATCATCATTACCTAGTTATACTATGCGATCTTTTCGAAAGCCGTTTCTCAATCTCAGAAGCCGAAAACGGAAAAAAATTAAAAATTTCAAGTTCGGAAGTACGTTAGTTGGTTTGAAAAAATATGGTGGGCGATACAACAAAAATACAGCCAAACAACAATCACGAGATATTGAAGTCGGTGAAACTCAAAAACGGATAATTGATGTATAAATTTATTGTTTTTGTTTATTTTAAATCAATATACCATTGTTTTCTAAACAAAAGAGGGCGAGTATATTAGACGGTAAAGATAGTGTTTAATACTTTGCTAATACAATTATCTAAACATTTTGTAAATTGGTTATTTAAACTGATTTGTACGAATAAAAAGTACAACTTTCGAACTTTGATTTCATTAGTTTAACATTACAGTTAAAATTATGAGTATTGTAAAATGTATAGGTATAGTGCTGATATAATTATCCAGTTAATAATAGTACAAATTCCATAGATTAATATATTTAGACAAATAAATATCGTTGAATCGTAAGTCGTATAAATATTCGAATAGTTCAATAAACATCGTTGAAATATTTATTTTAAACAAAAAAAAAAAAAAATATATAGCCCACGACAATTCATTAAATAGCCCATAAAATTATTAAATAAAATTAAAAAAAATGATTCACATTTATCTAAACATTTTATAGGATTACTGTCACTAAAGCACCTTCAGTATTAATATTTTCTTTCAAAATGTTTCATATTACAGTAATTTACGATGGCAAAGTTTTCTTACCATTAAAGCTTTTTAAAATAAATTATATAATATTTCAAAAAATTAAAAATTAATTTTTCTCTTTTTGAATGTCGTGCTGATTTAAAAAAAGAAAGAAAGAAAATTGTGATGTATTTTCCAAACAATGATGCATCAAAATTAGAAGCAAACTTGTACTTGACATTTAAATTCATTTTAAAATCATTCAAGTATATTAAAAGCCTATTAATTTATTTAAAAATAATTTAAATATGAATCAAGAAAATATTGAAGCTTCTTTACAATTAGAAATCATCGAGTTCAATCTAATAATAGTTAAATAAATAATTAAAATATTATTGAAATTCTGAAAATGTTGTTTTATTCAAGACTATCTAAATTCTAAAATGTTCCTAATCATAATAATTTTGCAGTAAAATATTCATAATTTTCAAATATGCATATCAATAATACTAAAACTCGATATCGAATAACAAATTAACATATTCATGCCGTTTTTTTTTTTTTGGTTAAATTCAGTTAATTTAGAACAGTTAGATAATTATTGGTTGTTATTGTTTTATATTTGGTATTCTTTGCGAACAAAAATAGCGTGTACCTTTATTCAAATTCAATTAATTTGTATAAAATAAGTTAGGTTAGGTATAATCAATACATTTAAAATATGTATTTATATTTTTTTTTCTTTCATTTATAATAATCAAAAAATATTAAATAATTAGATTTATAACTGAATTCTAAGATATACAAATATCTATATATATATATATATATCAAATACATATATTTAAAATGTATATACCTACCTTATATTAACTCAAAAGAAAAAGTTAATATTCTTGACCAGACAAGATTTTACACCATTTTTATGTTCCTTAGTCAAGAAAGGTTACTCCTTTATTATTTACACAATTTTTTGCTTCTTTCCGGTGAAATTTTTTTTGATGATCGTTTAAAAAAAATCTTTGGTTCAAATTTCAAATTTAAAGCATTAAAATCAATAATGACAACATCTATGCCATAGCATTCAATGTATGCGTTTTAAGATAGTACTTTGATTTTATAGCAGGAGTTTACAAATTATTTCTTATCAGAAAAATGTATAATTATATTCAGATTAGGAATATAAAATGATTGATTTTTTATTGATTATGACTGAACAACTGTTAGGTTTTAAGGCTGGACATTTACGAATTAAAAAGTTAAAGTTAAGTAATTATATTTTATAATATTGTATTATATTTTATATTATAAAGTTATTATATTTTAACTAAGTTACTTAACGAGTTAAAGTTAAGTTAATTAATTTTTTAGTACCGTTAAGTATTTTTTTCTCTATATAAAACCTGTAATAAAAATATAGTAAAAATAATTATATTCTTATAATGGATTGATATTCATTAGATTTTGAGCTTCATTGGAGAGCTTAATGTACATTTTTTTTCGGTACGTTACGTAGACTGAATATGATCTAATCAAATCAGATGTACAACATATGCAAAAGATTTTCATTATTAATAATAAATTGAAGATCTTTTACGTTTAATTTATTATTGATCCTAGATTTTTTTCTTATTTTATGTCCTGTAAAAATCTTAGAATTCTTATTTCTAAATTGTTGGACTTCTTTGGATAATTTATCTTGACTCAACATCTGTTGGTTTAAGAAGTTATTTCTAGTTTTTAAGAGTTTCATAGTAAGTAATTTTTGGTTTATTTTCTTGATTACATCCAACTAAAGTAGTCGTGCCTTCGGTAACGGACGCACGCATGACGCATTTACGTATACTAAATCGAATCGACGTTTAACTTGTTAATATTGCTTTAAATACCTACTAATATTTATAAACAAAATTATGGATAGTGCTAAATAGTAAAAATTTTATTACATTGTATTATTTTTTAATCTTTAACAAAAGGTGCCTATTACTGATTTTATATGAAAAAAAGTAACTTATTTTTAACAAGTTACTTATTACTAATTATTATTACTTTTTTCTTATTAACTTGTAGCTTTTACAAGTTAACTAAAAAGAAAAGTAGCTTTTATCTTAAATTTTTCTTTATTAAATAAACTTAAAGCGTTAGAAAAATTGGTTATAACTTGCCCAGCCTTGTCAATTTTCAGTTTGAAGTGAAATTTGTAATAATTTAAATAGATTTGGAATTACAGTTTTTGGTATTCTTTTGGGTATTTAAGGCATTAAATTCACAATATTATCACATCATTTTGCAAGTATAATTTATTTATCATAAGAATATTAAAGTTTTTTGTCTGATTACTCAAAATTAGTTCAATTTCAAAAATATTCTCAAACTTAAACTTTCAAGTAGATAACAATAACCGAATATATTTGAATTAAGGAACATGATTTTTCCAATAAAATATTAGTTTTGTCTCTATGAAAATTGTAACATAATTATTATTAAATTTAAAATTACATTTACATTATTTAAATCATGACTTAAAAAATTAAATATAGAAATATTTTTTTAACATTTCATAGTTAAATACTTTTTTATAATTAAAACAATTGTAATTTTTAAAGTTTATAAAAATAGTAGGTATCAAATTATAAAAAAAATTAAATTAATAAAAAGTTATTTATTTGAAAATTATTATTAACCAGGAAATAACATTTTTAATATAAACCTATTGCCATTGGTATGAATACAACCAGAATGACTACTAATATGATTTAATTTGAAAATAATAATAATAAAAATTAAATGTAATCGCCCCAATTAAACTAAGCAAACAATCATATCAATAAGTCATGTAAATAAATATAAATGTAGGCTATGCCTTTTATAATAAATAATCAACTACTGTTGAAGCATTTATATCGAAAAAAAAATAATAATAATGGAAGTAACTACTTTTAAGATTTTAAAAATCAATTACAATGATTATAGCCATAGTATAAATAGTAATATCATAAAATTTAATGAAAACTTAAAAAAATAATAGATTTTACAAATTATTGATTAGATACTGCTTTATAAAATTCATAGCAATTTTCAAAAATATTTCAAAAAGTTATTATTTTTTTTTAATTAAAACTATTTTTTAGATTTTTAGGTTGATACCTACTATGTTTAAAAATAATGATAAATAAATTTAGATACACACAAAATTATTTTAACCTATGACTAAATCTCAGTGTATAATTTCATTTTTCATAGTTATTTAATATTATTATTACTATATGTTGTTTTAATTAATTGTTATTTATTTAATTTTTATACTTAAGAGTTGAACAAAAATATAAAAATGTACAAAAAAAAAAAAATGTAAAAAAAATTTTCTTTTTCTAAAAAATAAAAAATAAAATAAAAGAGAGTCACAATCGATTCAAACTCATGTCGGGTTGGACCTAATTGCCACCCCTGACCTATAACGTAAAAAAAAAATTGAAGTATACCCCTTGAATTTTCTAATTTATGGAGCAAATATAAATCACTTTCCAAGTCTTATAATAATAATAACTATTATAGCACTCACAATTATTTTTAATTCAGAACCCAAAATGTTGTTGGAAAATAGTCCCAGATAAAAACAAACCTGCATTTTACTGAACTTATAATAAAAAAATCAATAGGTATAACTACTCAAATTTTTAAAATGTAAACATTTAGATTATTTTGAAAAGCCAAAAATCTAAAATAATTTTAATAGGAGTATAATTCAAAATTTAATATTATTTAAGTAACAGTTCTTATATAAGAAATATTTTAAACCAAAATTTAAGAAATTTTCTGATACTGATACTTAAAATTATTACAGGCTCAATGTGAAATCAAAAATAAATTTAAACAAGTGGACAATTCTTTAATATTCTTGTGATATTGTGACACTTTGGCGTCTTAGCTGATGAGTTATGACAATTTTTTTTAATTTGTTAGTACTTTTATGTCAAAACAAATACATTTAATTTATTTTTAGAAAAATGGTTTGATCATTTTTTATTTTTTATTTTTATATTTTAAATAGTTGTAATTTTAAAAGTCACATATTTGATAATTTTTAATACAAAATTTATAATGTTATAAGTTGAATAGGATATTATATATTTATATATATGCTATTTCTATAAATTATTCAAATTTCAAATTTTATTTTTATAAGACAATACTAAATTATTGTGTATTAATCTGTAACTAAATGTAGATATTAATGTCTTCCAAAAAATTTTAATGAAGTCAATACAGCAAAAATAATAATATTATCTCAAATTGAATAATAGATCAATTAATTTTAATACTAACCAAGAGTTCTCAATGTTTGACTTGGGAAAGAAAATTTATTATGTCGGATATATAAAAATCATTTATAAATTAAAGAAACTGCTTAAATTATTTTTCAATAATAAAATAATAAATAAATATTGTTAATACACACATTTTTAATTAAATAATATTTTATAGTTATAAAACTTAATTCTTTTAAATTTAAAAATTAAGATAAATGTATAATGTATAACTCAAATAAATCTGACCATTTTATTTATTAATTGAATGTATCTATTTTATTTGTTATCTAAATATTTGAAAAAAGACTTTAAATTAGCATTAAAAATAAATAAATAAATATTAATTTACATTGAACTTTTATTAGTAAAATTATAAACACCACAAACTTTTATGAATAGTATACAAATTTTATTTTATAAATGTTAAATAATAATTAAAATAATCATTTATTTAAAAGCTGAATAGATACAAATGATACATAGTTTTAGTAGTACTCATAATAATTAATAATTTATATAACTACAGTAAATATAAAAAATGTTAAATTAAGAGAACCTGAATACTCAATAAATCCCAAACATTGTTACTTCCTACAGATCAGTGTAATTTTAAATTCTCCAAATAGTTGAATTATTCTTTTAAAAATTAAACACATTTTAAATTATAATTTTAATTTTAATTCATAAGATAAACACCACAAAAAAAAAGTTATTATATTCTTAACATGTTAAAGAAAATGTATGCACTTTAAAAATGAAAACTGAACAATTAATATTCTTGAATAATGAAACATTTATTAAACATAAAGAAGATAAAATTAATGAAAATTAAAAATGTTCTATTTTATTAGAGTTTAAAATTACAATTATAGTACTTTTTATAATTTTAACAGAGACAATTTTCAATTGTTTTATAAAATAATAAAATGAATAGTTAATATTCAAATAAAATAAATATAAATCACGAAGTAGTTATATAAATTATAAATTTAAAATAATAATAACTAATAATTATTTGACAATATTTGGTAGGATTCAAAAAAAAATAAATATATAAATACATTTTAATATTTAATAAAACCATATAAATAATTATTTCAATATAATTTATAAATATATTATGACGTTACTTAAAAATAAAAAATATAATCCAAACAAATAAATAATATAATTAAAACAATAATAAGAAACTTGTTCTGTTTATATATATGAACACACAATTTAAAAACATCAAATAAAAATATATGCAACTTTTTAATATAAATAATAATAATAATAAAAATAATAGTTTAGCAATAAAATAAAATACAAATAAAAACGAGCTTTAATATGTAAAAATAAAATATCATAAATATATAAACTATAGTCTTTTAAATCGTTCAGGATCAAGAAATAAATTACTTTGGGAATGACAAATTGTGAGATCAACTCATAAATCACTGCACTTAAAAAAATTACATGAAAAACAAGTCAGACTTGGATTTTGCAGGCCTTCAATAACATTATTTTACATAATTTGCTTTTAGCTATTAAAATAGTAAATATTCTGCTAATTAATTATGATTATGATATAATTATATAATTATGCATAATTTAAAAACAATCTCTCAATGAGGAAAATATATCAATTATCTAACTTTATATTGAAATCTCGATCAGATAAATCATTGTGTGGCTGTTCAAAATTATTATTTTTTTTATGATTAAAATTAAATGGCATGAATTTACTTCAGTAAATTAATAAAAATAAACTGAAATCATGCAAAATATATATGGTAATTAAAATGTATAGTTAATAATTTCTTAATAATATGTAAAAATATAGGGTGATTCAGGACCTGCTACGCTTAATTCTAAATAATTAAATGCACTCTTTATTAAATTTACAATATATGTTATCTTATCATTTAATTTGAAATACATTCAATAATTTTAAAACAACTAAAATAATCAAAGAATTTAAAAATGAAACTCAATTTATTTTCCTTATATTAGCAAATTCTTTAATTTTATAGTGGAAATGTGGCAATACTGATATCTTCACAGTCCATAAAAAAAAATAATAGAATTTAGTAGATTAGATATAAAATTGTAATACAGTTGTCTATTGCACTTTAAAACTAGACCATTTGAGTCCATTATTCAAATAAGTCAATTAACTGCAAGTCCAATGATTGGCAACTGTATTAATAATTCTTTATATACACGAGCATAATATACAAGTGTCTTATAAATAATTGTTATGTAATAAATTACACATCATAAAATTAATAAAATACATTAATATAGATAACAAAATTATCAATCAACTAGGAATAGGGTTCTTTCTGCAGATATTTTCTGCATAATATAGTCCATGTATAAATAATTAGTTTAAATTAAATTAAACTGCAATGTAAAAATTGAGTATGTGTTATGAGAATGAAAAAATAAATTAATAAAAAAAATAAAACAATAAAAATATAGAAAAAAAGAAAAAAAATAAATTTATATTAATCCATAGTAACTAACATATATGTAGTTTTAACTGAATGTATAATGTTTAACTTTCTCTTTTTAGGAATAAATGTCAATCCATGAGGGTTATAAGATCTAAATCCAATTTCTCCCCAAGTTTGCAATCCAAAAATCGGAATTCCTGGAAATATTTTGGCAAGAAGAGTATAGTCTTCAATTGGCAATGCATTTCTGTCAATACATTGGAACATGATGATAAATGTTTTATGAACATTTAGCTTACCAAAAGTTTTGTCAACATACAATGATGCATGTTTTAAGCCCGCGAGTACCCCATCATTAGTAGTAGCACCAATAAAATCTGACATACATCGTATACCCGTACCACGAAATACAATTGCTTTAAGAACACCAGAAAAGTTTTTCTTAGGTGGATTGTCATAGTCCAGACTTGACACATGTCCACCAGACACTGCAAATGGTTCTGACTGGTTAGTGGATATAAGTGAAACGATATATGTAATTATTCCTTCAACGTGTGGTGGGCCAATTTTCAGAAATAATACTCCTTGGACAGGACGATGATCATTAAGAAAAAATCTGCGAATATTACCCATTTCAAATGATTCAGTTGTAAATACTTGTGTAAAAACGCTAACCTCAAAATTGTCTTTCGTAGGCAAATAGAGAAGTACTAGTTTTTTGTGCAACATTGTTTGAACAATAATCAATTCATTTTTGTCATTTTTTTCTGGATAAATAATACCTTTAGATGCGATTGGTATGAAAGTTTTAACAGAATTTGGCACAATCTCATTTTTAGGAAAAAAACGATCATCATTTCTATCTCGCAAGCGCATGCAAATCTTAGGTCTGGATCTAGAAGATGGACTTCCAGCCACGCCTTCAAAAGTGAACAACACTTGTGGTTCAATTTTTAAATCGATGAAATGTTTAGTGTGTATAGGTTCTGGACGATGATCGGTGCCTTGCAAATAATTTAAAGAACCACTCTGAATCCATATACGTTTTTTTAACAGAATATCAGCAGCCATTTTCAATGAAGTGTTCACCGACCGAAGAGTGTTGAGATCATAATAGTTTAAATACGACAAGACCAACTTGAGTACAGAGTACTGTTGTGAGAAGTACTCGCCAAAATCACCAGAATATGGAGAAGTCAGTCGCTTTCGAACAGCTACAGAATTCGATGGACCTGGATCACATGAAGAACTGCTTGAGCTCGGTGGGTTGTTCATTATGCCAACCAACGTGTGCAGACCTAAAATGCGAACAAAACGATTTTCATCGGAGTATTTTATATTTTTATATTTTTTTTAATTTTTTTTTTTTTTTTTACTGTAAGTACTACAGTATTTCGTAGAGGAAAAAGAACAATAAGAACTGGACGCCTACCATCACGGATAGACGCGTTGCACGCAAGCACGCAATACTACGGACAAACATATAAGTTACGATGTTCCACGGGTTCAACGCAATATTATCGTTAATGTTTTCCTCGCCCGAAATCGGTATCACTGTGGACGGTAAGGATTACGTGCTGCTAGCCGATCGACTGAACTCTCGAGCGGTGTATCGTACCGAACCGGTTGCGATGCGGAACGTCAAAGAAAAACGCCGTGGACCGAACATGGTCTGCGCGTCTGTGGTCGGAAACGGCGACGTGGAACGAGTTCGATTTCCCGTTGACATTGTCTCGTCTATCGCGTACGCATGACGATGGCGGTGCATGTACATAGGGTTTGTAATATTCGCATAATATTTAAGTAAGTATTTACGTGTACGAATGTGTGTGCCGTCTGTCGAACAACCGCTGTGTCGAACGACGCGCGTCCTCCGTGCTCGTCGTGGATATCGCGAAAGGTCGCGGCTCCGTCGAACAGCGTTGATCGGATCGGCAACGGACCTCGGTGACGGCCGCAAAGTGTAAACGATTTGTTGACTGCGGATCCGTGTCGCGCCGTACGTGCTCACCCGATCTGATAACGCCAGTGATAACGTTGCGAACGAGTGACTCACCGGAGACTGGCCGCCGTCGTGCACGCTCCGTTGTGCGCCGGTACGCGTCGCACGAATGGTAATCGATTGCCGATATCGACACGTTACAGGGGCCGCACACTAGCCCTGCGGTACGCCGTCCCGACGGGCCCGGCTGTTCCCGGTATTACTATTATTAATATTTTTATTATTATTATTATTATAATAATAATTATTATTCCCGGCAGGGTTATTTTACGGACCTTGCGAGCGATACGCGATTATGTCTCGGTACGTGAATGCAGTCGTTGCGAGATGTTGGACGTTGTTCGGAGCACGACGGCCGTGGGACAGGGTCGGCTAGCAAATTGAATAATATTTTTCGATTCGATTGCGGCACTCAAACTGTAATTATTGTACCTATTGTCGTACGTGTTGTACGTAGGTACGAGGCGCGCCTGCGCGTTGCCCGGCGTGTAGCTGCGTTAAGTTGGCCCCATTGCTACATCCGTCATCTGCGCGTCGTCGCCAAATGCCGATCAAAGGGTTAGCAGAGAGATTTCCACTGAAACGGTACACCGATTTATAATCTGCCGCAAACGAAATAAATATTGTTCGTGTATATTGCAGTGGTTCCCATTTTTTTTTTTTTTTTTGGTTCACGCACCCCAAAACAACAAAAATTTAATCGCGCCTCCCATGAATAAACAAAATAATTTTATTTATTTATTTTTTTAATAAAATCAAATCACTGTCGATCCCTAGGAAAGCACGCCTCACAGTTTGGGAAGCACTAGTGTATTATACATTTTAAAAGCCTTTATGATAATGTGGCAGAAGAGCTAGTTTTAGAAGAAGTTGATTACAAGATATCTTGGAAACTGAGCAGGCGGGATACCGGGAATTTCCCGCTGGGGCGACTTGTGCTCGTTGGGAAGTTTTTTTTTTTTGGATTTATTGGCTTAGGCTCATTGTGATTACAGACATAGTAGCATTTTATAATGTGATTGCATCAGAAACTGTCTTCAATTAAATAAACAGTCTTTTCATTTTTATTTATAATATCGAGTATTCAAATTCTCAAAATAATATACAATCATTTTATATGAAAATGTACGTTTTTTTTTTGAGTATTTTTTATACCTTTAGTAAATATAAGTGGGCCTTTTTTTTTATTTTCCCTGTAGAAATTTATCCAGTCCGAATTTGCTTGGAAATCATAAAAAATTCTCATCGCTTTTAGAAAAACTTTGATCATGAAATATTATACTTATTGGAATAAATAAAATTATTTATTTTTTTTTTTTAACTAAGTATAGGCATATAACTAGAGAATTATAGTAACCTATAATTATTTTCCTTATTCCATTTCAATTACAGATGCTAAAATTAAATCACTAATTTTATTCGAATAAAAAAATTAACAGATTGAAAATTATCTTTTTATACACTCAATTATAATTTTCATTCGACTAAACTATAAAGAACTACAATGACACCAACTGATTACGCCAATGGTCAGAAAGCAGGGCCGCTATTATAACTGAAATTATGGGATTATTATGTTATTATTTCGATTGCATAATTGTGCTCATTTCACTATTTCAGAGAGATGTGCGTTCATTTTTGATTTAATTCAATACCACTTTATACAAAAAAGTTCTAAGAGGTCTAATGCAATTATAAAAATTGTTAATTAGTTAATCACATCCAGAGGTACACTGAGAACAAAACGGCCCAGAAAGATCTAGGGGCCCGTTTTAAAGTTTTTTACAAACAGACTTGTAAGAACATATAATTTATAATTTAACCTTAGTTCTATAACATTTTTTGAAAACTGAATCAACAATTTTTACTTATATCTGCATATTAACGTCTGATAGATTTAATCAAGCCTTGGATAACATTATACAATACCACTCGTATCTTTAATTATTATCTATCCATAGGGTTTAAAGTGGCAAAAAAGGGCAGGGGACTATAACCCTTATATTATTCTCAACCTTCCATATAGTCCCATATAATTACTGGGTAATTAATTATAAATAGGTTTATACATTATGAGGCGTTGATAATGAACAATAAATTTGAAAATTACTTACTTATTGTTTTAGATAACAGATTGTATACATATTTTATTAAAATAAAAAAAATTAAAAATACGTTCATATAGGTATATACTACTAAACTAATTTATAATTTATATTCAATAATATATTTTGTTTGTGGAACACTGTTTAACATCTAGTGACATCAACTGAATTTCAAAACCAATTTCTCGATAGTTTTTTTGAATATGATTATTTTTAACTAACAGCTGAGCGTTTCAGTTAACGTTTCGGTGAAATGTTAAAGGGAACGCTTTATATTATATTATAAGTGCTATAAGAGGTGAGGGACTGCGTCCCTTTGCATTACCTCACTTTAACCCCTGTCTATCACAATATTACTCAGTAAATAAACATGATTTTACGTACGTATTTTTAGCATAATACTAAAATGCACCAATAAATAAACATTTGTATAATACCAATATGATTCATATTATTCAAATGCTTTTGGGTTGACACATAAATTGATAATTGTCACCGGACCAGGAAAATAAATCTCCCCAGCTCCCCTAGCCAGTTCGTCACTGAACTCATCATTAGAATAGTTCATTTGTATTTTGTGTACGTGTAATTATAAATTTACATCTATAATTACTTAATTTAAAATTCTGTTTATATGTTCACTTTACGTGTATATTTAATATTTATATGTATTCATGATGATATAAGTATTAAATATACATATAAAGTGAACATATAAATAGAATTTTAAATAAGGTAACGATATATGTAAAATTAATATTACACATACATAAAATTCGAACAACTAATTTTAAAGATCGAATTAACGAATTCAAAATGGTTGTATTTCTATTAAAAAATATGTATTCATTTGATATTTTCTAACTGTTATTTTAATCTAATGTTTAATAATAATAATAATAATTGTAATTCTACCACCACCATAAGCTTGTAAATCGTTTATTTATCTGATTTATAATAAAACAAGAACTAAAAAAAAATTCCGGAGATAATAGGTATAACAACCAGAAAAATAAATAAAATGTACAGTAATAATTTGGATAAAATAATACTAGATATGTTTATAGGGTTATACTTAAGTATACCAAAGTTCATGGCTGTATTAAATATTTTTTAATTATTTAAGAATTAAAAATTAACTTATGCAAGTAACACATAAAGCAATAAAATAATATTCTTTAAATGTATTTAATCTGCTAAAAAATCAATAGTTCTGTAGTGATATATTAATTTTCAATAATTTTAACAGTAACATGTAAAATACAATTTTCCAACGAAACGCAGAATGGCAAATAATAGGTAAGATATGAGTATTGACGACTAAAATATAAGCAATAAAATGTCATACTTCGAAAAGTATGAACAGTATGTTAATATTGTATTTAACTCGAACTGTATTTAAACAAATAACATGCATTTATATTCTACATAAAATTATTCAATTTGTACTTAAATTAACAATGCAAAAAAAAAAATGAATAAAAAAATTTAAAAATCATTCAGATGGATTTTTTGTTGTTTTTGAATGTCTTAACACTTATACATTTATGTACTAATACATTTATGATTATTTATTTTCTTAACATTTTTTCAAGAATTTATACCAATTACTCGTAATATAAAAACAATGTTATTTTTTGGATACTAAATTCAATTATTTTCAAATATTTCAAACATAAAAAAAATTATAGCTATCAATTTATACTTATCCAGTGCTGGGTTTAATCATTGTGCCGCTTTAAGCACTAAACAAATTGCCGCCTTTTAATATAAATATTTTTCTAGTATCATATAAAAATGTAATTAAAGCATACAATTATAGTTGTTTCCTTTATTGCTTAAAATGTTAATGATGTAAAATAAAAATATACAGGTGTTATAAAAATGCATACATGCATTCATATCAGGGCTTATTCTAAAGCACAGTCGGGCTTATTTTGCGTATTTGGAAAAGCTATATGTGCACTTGATAATAAACTTTTGCGTGATTGATTTTTAATTGAATGTTGTTTAGTGTTATTTTATACATTACGTTATGATATATGAATAAAGTTAAAAGGACATTTGATAAAAAAAATACTTTCAACACGAATATAAATTGTTTTATATCTTTTAAATGGGTTACATTTTAAATTACTTCACATACAGGCTACAAATTTTATAATTTTTAATAATAATTTCACCGTATATTTTGAGATCAAAGTTATATTTTAATAGGCTTATTTAAACAAAATGCGTAATTGATAAAAATCTTTAGAATAAACCCTGATTCAAATGAAAAACTTAATTATAAAAATATGATATAAATATAATGATAAAAAACTTGGTAGTAAAAATGTTTAAATAGTTAATTTTTAAATTATATTCAAAATTAAATAGTTAGTACCTAGTACCCATCGGCTTTAATAAAATACCCCTATCTACTATACTTCTAACTGTAGAGTGTAGGGTATGAATAGTTTTTGAAAATTAAAACATACGAAACTGTTTACGACACGATTTAATTAAAATTCAAATTAGTAAGTTTGAACTCAAGCCCTGAGCAATGAAAAAAACTATCCTCGATTTATAATCAATATAAAACAAGCGCTGGGCCTAAACTACTAATTAAAAACACATAGTAAATGAGTGTTTAGCAAAGTTTTCAGTATACTTAACTATCCATGGGCAGATAATAATAATTAATAACAATTATTATTATGAAATTTCTTTAATTATTTGGTGTAAATTAAATTATTCTTAGTTTTAACAACCTATTATTGTTATTATTATTATAATTGTTATAGTAATTTGATTTTTTATTTGATTTTACTATCCGAAATTAAAAATATGTTGAACTTTCAAATAATACTATAAACTACGGTATTTTTATTAATTTCAATGCATATTTTTTGATAAATCAAGATATTAGTAAAGAATATATATATATTAGAATATAAGAATAAAATATATATATAGAATAATTAATTATATTTAAAAAAAAGAAAAATGTAGTACTTTTTCTTCAATTATATTATCGATCATAAATCTATAAGCTACTAAGTTATTCATAATAGGGCTGGAATTTTGATGCAAATGCATCTTTTTTTCTCCCAACTCATAGGTCGGTAAGCAGAAATGTGTTTCAAGTGATATTGATTATTTGAATCTAGTTTTTATTTTAAATTTTTTTGCATTTTATGACGAATTTAACTTTATATGCATTTTTAGGGCATATTTTGTTCATTTTATGGAATTTTTCAATTTTTTTAAGCATATTTCAGAATTTTTCTATTAATTCTTAAATAATAAGGTATTTAACACTTGCACGTGTAGTATGTAATATACTAAATTGATAAACTAATAATTATGAAAATATCGGTCCATGTACATATTTATCAAAAATAAAAAAAAAATTAAAATAGTCGAAAGAAATTTTTTTATTTGCAAGAGTCCAACAACAATTAAATTTTATTAATGTTAAATAAAATGTAAATATTAAACAAAAAGGTATATATTTTATTATTATTATGTTAAATAAATATAATTAAATATGTTTGGTAACATGATTTTTATAATATCATTTTTAAACTATAATAAATAATTTTCTTTACTTATTTTAATAGTGCAGTATTTATGATTTTTAAAGCATTTTTGCTTATTTGTTAGAGCATTAAAATCCCAGTCCTATTCATAAATATTGATTGTAGTTTTTACTTTTTATATAGGAAGTATTATATCACACGGTAGTTTAATCTATGTTGTGGTTTTATTCATTTTTCAATTTCAATGTACCTGTTTTGTACAATTTTCCATTATCCGATATCCGAATGTCAGCTCATTTTTAGGTAATAGTCTGAATTTTATATACATTTATACAGTTCAACACCTGATTACTGACAAGACTTAAGATATATATAGTATCTACAATAGAAATATATTTTATAACTTTTTTTGTCTAAGAAAGCTATTAAATATTAAATATTTTATATTATATTAAATAATATTAAAACAAATCAACTAATATTGCATTTAATATTAAACAAAATATATTCTGGTAATTAATTTGATATTTAAATTAAAAACTAATTATTTTATGTATTCAAAAAATATTCATAGGTAATAGATACTAAGAAATAAATTATTTCAATAAAGTAAATGCATTAAGTTATAAGAATTAATTTATGTCGTTTAAAAAATAAAATTAAATATCCTGGTAAACTTCAGAATTTTAATAAAAAGAAGTTAAATTTTATATTTTTTATCATACAGTATAATTTATTTCTATAAAAATATAACCTGTAATTTTATTTTTAGTATAATTATTTTTATAAATTAACTTATTTTATTTAAATAAATAAAATAATAATATTAACCTTTGAAAAGTAATGGCAACATTTCGTTCTAAAAATTAAATATTTTATTTAAATACTAAATAATTTTTAAAGTTTGAATAGATAAGTACAAACATTTAATTATACCGTTTTTCGTCTTTATTTTAATCTGAGTATTTAACCTCTTGTATTACCTAATTGTAATTTTTCTACTAGATATTTCAAAATTCTTCACAAATAATTATTTTTTTTATTTTATAAATACCTATATCCAATGCGTAGAAACTGCGAATATTAACGCTATCTTAACTTTTTTAGATCACGAAGCTTAATATTATTCTTTTAAATTCAATAATGTAAGTGTTTACGTTCCACCAAAGTGACCCGCCCAACTTATTTTTTCTTGTAATAAAACGATTTATATATAAAAAATAACTGATCAATTACATTGTAAGTAGTCATTCATTCAAACAATAGATAAGTAAGTTCTTAATCTGAAACAACGGTATTTATAAATCTACCATAGGTACATTAAAATCGGTTTACTGATGAAACTTATTTGTACACCTATACCTCTCAATTTACATTAAATTTAAAATAATTGTATTAGCATACATTAATTATATGCATTATATCAGTATATGACACATTTTTAAATATAATTATAACTATGAACAAAATAATTGGAAACCTTAGTATGGTATAAACACATGAATGATACCATTAATAAGTACCAAAGTAATTATTTCACATCGCATTATTTCAGCAGTTCAGAACTTCCAAACGTCTAGATACGAACCATTATCGAAATAATTTTCTCATCAAAGTCGGTGAACCGTATTATTATTTCTAGAAATACAATTAATTTTCATTTTATATACAGAATCGATAAATATCAACGTATATAAAGATTAAAGTAGTTAGACAAGACATTAATATATTTCTTTGTTATAAATACATCATACTGAAGAATAAAAATTTAAATCCAAATATGACCTAGTTTCTAATCAGAATTGGTTTTTATCGACTATTAAAATGTATAGCATTAAAGATATTCAATTCATAATATTGGTATTTTACATAATTCATTAATATACATAACTCTGTTTATGTTCTGGAACAAAATAATTTGTTTGTATTATAAATTCGTATTTTACTGAAGGTACCTATATTTTTAAGTAAAAAAAAAAAAAATACGATAATATAATCCTACGAGATTTCTAATAAAACAAATTAATTTTAAAGATTTAATACGAACAATTAATTTTAAAACCTTTTTGTGTAGAGTAAATTCATTTTCCATTGAATAGTGTATGAAATGCCAAAACGCAAGACAAAAACATATGATTCTATCCCATTTATAAATATAGGTGAAGGGCAGTGACGTACCGATAGGATGACATGACGAGCAATGAGCCACGATTCTACAGGGTCCATTAAGGTATTTTAAGAATCTAAAAAACAGATCATTGTTATTACTAAAATAAAAAATACCATAATCTTAAGAAAAAACTATGCTCCGGTAAAATTAGTTCACTGTTTAAAAAAATGACTGACGCGCGCTTATAGATTATTTTATGTTGCAGCGTTTGCTTGTCGACACGTATTTTCTCCGATATTATTATATCTGTATAAATACAATAATAATAGGAGAGATATAACAAGGAAACGCACTCTATATTTACAGCGGTATAATCTCTTCTAGTATAGAAAACCGTATTGGTGAATGTCGATTACTCGATTCGTACATAAGATTGTTTAAGTGGTCTGTCATTAATTTCAACCGAACAAGAAACAGCTCGAGCGTTTAACTTCGAAGATTTACTTGTTAAGTTTGCAGAAGCAAGAGCAAGAAAGAAAATATTTTCTTAAATTAATAGAACATTTCTTTAAATATGAATTGAACATCTTAAATGTTGTTACTGTCTCGTTTATATTATTCAAACCAAAAAAATGAGATACATTTAATATTTAATAAAAAGGGACCACATTCATAATTGTAAATCGAACATGTTTTTGATTGTTTATTACTTATTAGCAGTGGTGGATCTTTGTAAGACCAAAGGCCTCTAGATTATTTTGCTACGGGCAACCAAAGTTCTAATTACGTCATTGGCGAAAGGGTTTGAGTCAAAAAACAAAACCATGAAATATACTATTTAATAAGAGACTAATGGAAAGTATCTGTGGTATTCTTTCGAAAAGGTTGAAAAGGTTGAAAAGGCACTAAAATATACCCATGTTGTGCATTATTGTTTATACATTTTCACCGCACCATTGTTTGTATTTATGTATTTTTGCAATGCCCATTAGTACAATTACCATTAGGATTGTTAAGTTGACTTAAAAAAACACTCACGAACAAACATAATTTTCAAATGAGTAAATTCTATCACGGATTTATTATGTGATATTAATTAATAGAAAACCAGTTATTGTACACCGTAGTTTATTAACACGAATAAAATACACGCGAGAAGTAGTGCAAGCGGCTACTTATCTGCCTTACTTTTACTTGTTTACTATTACATACTAGATCGAATGCACTCGATGCACTCGATAGCTATCTGAACTATCTGTATTTATTAAAATTTAGCAGTAATAATTAAGGAATGTAGAAGATTTAAGAGGCGGAGCAAATCGGAAGGATTTGGCGATGAATAGAGATGGTTGGAGAATTGGTTGTGAGAGGGGATGGTTCTAACGGACGATTAACCTAAGAAAGAAAGAAAGAAAGAAAGCAGTAACAATTATTGCTCCAAAGCAATATCGTCCTCGTTCAATGTGTTATGCTTATTTTTCAATGAAAACATTAGAACGCCGCCTCATGAATACGATTAAACGATTTCGTTTCTCGACTCGTGTTCAGTGCCGCAAAACAGGGCAGCAGGGGCAATGCCCCTGTAAAGGAGGCTCTTATGGTTGGCTTCGGGGCCTCTAAATAATTTCATTATAATAAATTACATAAAAATTATTTAATGCATTTATTCTTATAATTATACAATTGTATATTTTTAATATTTTTATTAATTATAATTTTATAAGAACGGAGCCCTCCGGATCATGTTACAAAATACTAATACAGTGGTAAATTTGTATAAAAATAAATACGGGTCCGCGGTGGTCAATATTATGAGTTATCGGTACTATAAAGA